>NW_027202540.1:0-208568 GCF_024711535.1 Dipodomys merriami | reverse complement strand
AAATTTAATAGTTAATGATGCAATCTTTATACAGGCTTATATCTATGGGTGCCTACTTGTAACAAGGAAACCTTATTGTTCCTAACAATGCTATTGATCTTATTTCCCTAAAATTCTGTGAATAGTGGAAAAAATTATATTGATCAGTCGATTGCTCACATTTCCAAACTTTTTTTGCCAATGAGTATCTTAAATCTTTTTATTTGGAATTTGATCATACTCTCTATTATTTATAGTTTGGTCCAAATGTGATGGTTTCTCAAGTACTTATTTATCCAGCTTTGTGGACCTAATGGATTCAAACTAAGCGTTGCTTAAGAGCTACTTCTAAACTTCTTCAGCTGACATTTTCCCAAATAAAGTTTTACTGGAACAAATGTCTACCTGAGCCTTTACCCTTCTTCCATGTGGGAAGAGACCAACCAGAATACCTTACCATGACAGCAAAGATTTTCTTACTAGAACAAAACTAATCTTGGTTATAAGGGATCATAGAGAGATGAACAATTCAAACAGAACTGTTCAGACGAGAAGGTATTTTATCAAAATATAATTGTTTATTATACATTCCATTTAAAAGTAGCTAAAGCCAAGAAGGTGAAAAAATTGTTCGTATGCATGATTACTTAATGTCCTGACCTGTCTCTAACTTCCTGGCAGGAACTTACACTACTGCCTTTTTATCACCAAATATTTTCATAGTTGCAGGAGAAGTGCATATGTTTTTCCTCATTATTAGGCATTAAATTGATAATGTTTTAATCACAGTCTTTTCTCTTGCCTCCATGCTGTAAATCTACAAATGATAAAGCTTTAGTTCTAACTCTATCAAACACTGAAGTAGAGATAATGGAATCATACTTTAAAACAGAGTTGCCTTTGATACAGTAACTACAACAGAACAATACAAAACGTGTGTCTTTTAATCATATTATATATAGTTATATATTTTATATTTTTATGTGCTGATTTTATATTTCACACAATGAAACTTACTAGAATTAGTTGATAATTTGACAAATAAATTGATATTTATTTACTCCAATAAATAGAATTGGAATATAAATATTTAGGTTTCAAATATATATTAGACTAGGAAACGTATCAATGCAATCTTTTTAGTATAAACTTGTGATACATTATAACTGTTCTTGGTCTTCTGAATCCACAAGAGAAAAAAACAATGTTTTCCTCTAATCTGTAATGGATTTTACTCTGCTGCTCTGTTTTTTGTTTTAACTCGCTTGTCCCAAACTGTTTTTGTCCATATTTCTGAAGCATTCTTACTGATTATGCCCAAATTTTGCTAAGATGTCTAAAAAATATTATTCTTCTGCAGTACCCATGGGTCCTAAGATCCCAAGGCCCAGTTACCTGCATCATCAGATAACAGGGGCAAGAGTTTTCACCAAGGCCCATGAAACATATCAACACAAAGTAATTGAAGATCCATCTCAATTTCGCATTTCCTATATTTCAGGGCCCCAATTCCTTGAGATGCAGGAATTAGCAGTAAGCAATTGTGAAATGCAAGGCAACTTAAAATGAAGGATGAGATCACAAAATTTGAGAGAAAGTACTGTAATTCAAACATTCAACTTACAGATGACCAGCCCATATGAGTGAACAAGTTCACAAAGTGTCATAAGATTATTTTTAATACCCGTCACCTATGATTAACGAAAGATTTTAGTCCAACATAAGTGGGCAAAAAAATAGTTCCTAGAAGGATAGATCTATAATTGTTCTACCAAAGCCCGAAAACTTGACTTAGAGGTCAAATGTAATTCAGAAAAACATTTGAATCACTAAGGAGTGCTTCAAAACACTGGGACTTCAGTACAACATGGTTCTGTGGTATAAAAATGTCAGTCTCAAACCAATGATAATCTACATTTAATCTCCTGAAAGTATATTCCTTTTCAAATAAACTTTTTAAAATCACTTTCGCCAAAATAACATTTGACAAGTTGATGATACTTAGTGACAATACAAGTTTTTCAAGTGTAGGGAGCAAGTTACAATAGAGTTGAATTATTTACACAGCACTAATGCCAAACATGTTCAACCATTCATTAAAATGTAGAAATAGTACCAGCCACAATTTGTGTTTTTCAGTATGGGCCTTTCAGAAATGTGTTTAATATGTCAGCCTCCTAAATTTCAAACCCAAATGTTAGCTAATAAATTTCATCATTTAATAAGGTACATTTTAAACAATCACAAATAGTTGCCTTATCATATGTTATTTTATGTTTTCCCTCTGTCTAACATAGTAAGAAATATGACTTTAAGTCTTGAATATGGGTACTAATCAGAGATATGACAAACATAATATCTGTCTTCTATTTCTATCATATTCCTATTTAGGAATAAATTTTAATTTTCTTCTTTTTCCAAAACTTATAGGTAGTATAAAATATTATTTCATGTAAAATAAAAGAATCACAACATTGTACAAAGCCATTTATAAAAATGCAGTTAGTAATACATTCTAAGCCATTTTTTAACTTTCTTTTTGACTAAATAATCTTTCAAACGGTTGAGAAAAAATCATGTTTAGGTGCTTCCCGTCTCCAGTCTTGCAAATTGTTGCTGCAGATGAATGAATTATGGAAATATAAGCTGACATCATTTCAAGAATATGCAGGATTGAAACTCCATGGAATGTATATAAACCTTTCAAAGTATTAATAGTTTAACAGAATGACTATCAGGAAGTTGAAACCAAAGAGGAATTATAGTAAAGACATAGAATGAATGAAAAATGAACAAGGAGAAATACAGCTAGAATACTGAATGTACACATATGATGAAGGAAGTGGTAAATTGGAAATAAATCTTGGAGAAAGGGTTGGTTGAGAACGATAGAAGGAGTGACTCTGATCTAGGAGCATTGGACAATTAGATGGATATATTTAATTGTAACACAATTGCATAAACTTTTAAAATTCAGTTAAAAAACACAACTAGAAACAAAAACACACAAAAATCACAACCAAACAGCAATCTCTAGAGAGTATGAATATGACCACTCAAAATTTTAATCAGTTAATGAAGGGCAGTCTTGGGAAAAGCAAAGAAAGCTGTTCAAAGAGGGAAGTTTGGGATAGGGGAGAAATTTGAACAGAATTAAATAGATTGTCTAAGGTTATAAATCACCTATATCTGCTGTATACAGTATCTTACTTCTATGAGTTTTCTGTCTGAACTGGATAATCCAGTCCTGAGACACACTTGGTAGCTTGTGAGGTAGAATGGAAGAAACAAGATCAAGAACCCATTACTCCACTGGAGAGAAAACAATCCTCTATATTTTCTCTAATCTCTCTTCACTACTCATTCTTCATACTTTTAAGTCAATGGATTTTGAATTATATTTTTTCTTCTTTCTTCTGTCAAAGTAATTGGTCAAAGTAATTTCATTAAATATTATTTGCCATTTTCTTCTTTCATGCTGTTTAATTGGCCAAGTGAGTCCATAAAACTTCCCTCTTGTATTTGGTTGCCATGAAATAACATCTATGTTAATAAGGAGAAATCTAATGTAAAACTTTGTCTCCAGAAAACAGTCCAAGAGCCTGTGATCACAAATATTTGGCTATATATTTTTTTCGTTTACCTTGAAAGACTTCTTGTGTCTAAAGTGCCCACAAAAATAAGTACTCCATCACTTGTTGGTTCAATCAGAATTGTCTAACCTCAAAGATATATTTTGCTAAGAAGATGCTTAGAGAAAACCAAAAAATACTGCACTTTTTATTTTCTCTCTTAAGATTCTCCTTAGATACCATATCAGGAACAGTGAAGTTATTCTATGCAAAATTATTTTAATATATTATTTTTCTCTTGGTCTTGCATTTGTTCACCAAGATGTATGGAGGAGAATAGAGTTAAATCACCCATACCTTGGAAGAAAGTGTCTGTTACAAAAGGAAAATGCTTCTATGTCCTATTCCTATGTCCTACTCTTAGCTCTTGTCAGAGTTCCAATTAATCACAGCTTCTTGGCTTCCAGTCTAGTGAAGCTGAAGGACCAACGGGCTCCACCACTGCTACATCTTCATTATTTCTCTTTTAAAACTCTTCAAATTGCCTCATTTGGATGTGGAATATATTTTCATGTCTTCATTCAATCAGTTCTGCATTGTAGTGAGCCAAATGGGCTCTGTAAAATCACTTTAGGGAGTAAAAATACTAACACAATTTACATCAAAAAGTTTTGGCCTCCCTTGACTGCTGAAGTCAATACGCTTAGCTAAGGCTTCTAAGAAAACTTTTATTATTAATTTTTCCATTTGCTCAATTCTTTTCTGAACTTTTTGGCATATGTAATAAAAGAAGTCTTGACTACCTCATATTAATAAGAATATTATTTTTTGTGAGCCACTTAGAAATGTGAAATCATTGGTTTGAAGTATCCAATCTATTTTTTTTCTGTGTTTCACTGCTTCACGTCCAAAGACATTGTGGAAAGTGTTACAAACAGAAATGTGTAATCCCAACACCTTCTTTCATTGTGGAGGGCACTTTTTCCCTAAATATTTTGACTCAAATTATCTTTTTCAGAGAATTACTGTTTGGTAATTAAAGGTAAATTCACAAATTTAGATGCCTTATTTTTTTAAGAACTTTTAATTTAAATTCCAATACAACCTTCTTTCAAACAGTGAGAATATAGTTCCTGGGTAAGGACAATTACAAGGGAACCTACAGGATTTACAGCAAGGTTTCTGAGGTTTGTTTGTTTAGTTTGAAAAAGAGCCATCTTCATCCACATTGCTCCCTCTCTACTATGTTTCCTGGGATTCTTTGCATGAAAGCCTATTCTTCCAGGCAATTTTAAATTTTCTTAATAGGCTAAGTTATTAAAAATTTTGAAATATTAAATTTTACCTGCCATAAATTTAAAACTGTTGAAAATCCTTTATCAGAACCACAAATTCACCAATCGTAATTCCACCTTTACCATCAAAATGTTAACATGCTGTTTTCATGATATAGTATCCATGCAGCTATTATTTTCCAGTGGCTTTGTTATGCATATATGTAACCATATTAGCTGATGCTAAGCAAAATGAATTCCAAGATATGGAACCAGATTTTTTTTATTTGTGGTTGTTGTTTTTGATGAACTATGTGATTTCTGTTTTCTTTGGGGTTTTCCCATATGGTTTATGCCTGCTGTATGGTGAGACAATGGTGAGCATAATGGTGAGACAAAGGACAAAAGGCAAACCAATGCAATAGCAATACTCACAAGACAATATGTTGGAAATGTACTTTACAACTTGTGAGGGGTGAAGGGGTGAAGGAAAACTGTGAGAAAAATGAGGAAGGGGTAACAAGTTTGAAATGTTTTGTATTCACTACCTTACAATTACTGTAAAGTCACTGTACATCAATTTGATAATAAAATTGAAAAAAATAAGCTGCGTAAAATGTAATTTTACTGTATTGGTACAGTAAATATAATTCTTTATGTAGTAACATTTTAAAAATCAATACTATTTGGCTTCTAATTTGAATTAATTACCCATTATTTATCAGAGGTTTATCAACTTGAATGTTATCCAACTAGACACTATTTTCACAATATACTTGCCAAATTTTTCAAAAAAGAATAAATTTAGTACTTTCTCATTCTAAAACAGAAAACAGGGTCTGGGAAGATGGCTCAGTGGTAGAGCGCTTGCCTTGCATGCCTGAGGCCCTGGGTTTGATTTCTCAGCACCACATAAGAAAAAAAAAGCTGGAAGTGGTACTGTGGCTCAAGTGCTAGAGCGCTAGCCTTGAGCTGAAGAGCTGAGGGACAGCGCCCAGGCCCAGAGTTCAGGCCCCACGACCAGACCCAGTTTAATACTATGGAAACCCATAATTTTAAAAGTAAGTAAGTTTTTTAGAGGACAGAATATATGTGTTCTTCAAAATTCATATGACTAACAACTACTCATTTTTAAATTCTCAACATTCCTAACAGATTCAAAACAGTACCTGTTTGCATGTTATGTAATTCTGCAATAGATGCAGTTTCCAATGGGGTGTTACAGATTGAGAAGTAAACAGAAAAATAGCCACATTCTTGTAGAGGATAAAACTGTGAAGCATGTGTAATAATTAATTCTTCAAGAGTAAGCAATTGTTTATAAGAGTAAGCTATTATGTCTATGACCATCAATCCCAAGATTTATGCCATAAAGTCATCCTAGCCCAACAGTTTCCAATTTGTAAGGGACACCTTAAAATTCCTTAATTCACATCATGAATACCTTATCTCTATTTTGAAAAAATACTACACCTCTTCTAATGTGACACCCTCTTTGTTCTGAAAAGAACACCACAATAAACTGAGCTGCATCATTTTTCCTCTACTGGTGTTCTTGAGATCAGAACACTTGTAAATATTATTTATATTTAGACTTTTTTAACTATCATAGATATTCAGTATGCTAAGATAGGAAAATTATGATTCAAAGCCTTCCCAGGCAGGAAGGTTTCTTAGAATCTTACCTCCAAAAAACTTCTGTGCAAAAGCCAGACTCAAGTGGCACTGAGGTTGAAGTGGTAGGGCTTGAGCCTTGAGCATAAACAGGATCAGAGACCTTGTCCATGCCAAGAGTTCAAGTTCTAGGATGAACCAATAAAAAAAAAAAATTGAAAAAAAAAACCCAAACCTAGCATTTTTCTCCATGTATACAGAGGCGCGTAAATAAGGAAATGGCTTCCTGTGGTACATATAGGTAGAAGAAAGAAGATGTCACACAATTACTCTCTTCATACCATATTAAACCAAACCTTCAAAAATTGGTTTTTCTAAATGTATAAATTAATGTCATCCATTTTTGGCAACTCTGTCTAGATTATTCATATTAACATGGTATACATGAACTCTGCAAATTATCTATTAACTATGTTCTAATTATAACTGTTGTGAAAGAATATCTAGGCATATAGAATGCCAGAATTATTTGTGAATTTTTCAATTAATCCCTCTACTTTAAAAGAATTTTGTAGTATCCTATAGAATATGAAATTACAAACAAATCCAAAAAATATATTTTAAATCTAAATTCTAATTTAACAAGGTCTACAAAGTCCTACATTAGACGAACTTTGCTATTTCTCCAGACTTAAGCTTTTGTAATCCTTCCACATTTATTTGGAATCCAACAGAATGAGGGATGGGAATCATGAGCTGTTTTGCATCTACGAATATTCTGTAATGATAAGAGCATTTAAAACACAAGTGAGGATATGTATGGGGTGCATTCAATAGGAAACTTGACTTCTCAAAACATAATGACAAAATTAGGTCAAACTTCCAACTGTGTATTCCTTTCTTGTTGTTTGGTTTGTTTTACTGAGACAAAATTATTCTACCTGGTCCAGGGAAGGTATCGATATGTAATTCCACTCTCTTATCTCTTGTCTGAGTGCTAGAATTCCAGGCTTGTATCACATTGCCCTGCCATAGTTTGTTTTTTTAATCTAGATACAGACTAGAAATTCTGAACTTCTCTTATGATTTTATCCACTAGACTGACTGCTCAGACTGTTTATGTACTATTTTCAAAGGTGTTTTAACATTTGACACAGGATATGAACATTTTCAGATGCACCTGCAGGCTTCCCTGATTCATTCCACTATGTATCCTATCCCGTTAAGAATGATTGCTTGACTCTCTTACTATCTCTGTTCCCTACCTATGTAATATTCTCAACTTCTGGGGGAAAATTCACTTGAGGACTTTCTAATATTAAAAATTATCACTTGATTCTAGTCTTACTCAGGACCTATTTTCTATTGTTTTCTAACTTTACTACATATTCTGAGAGTTGTTTCATTTGTGTATTTTTGTGTGCACATATAAGTGCCTCTATGTGTTTGTGTATGTTTGTATGTATGTATGTATGCAAAAACTTAAAGCTGTAATTCAGCAATCTTGCTCGTGACTGGTATCCCAGCTTTGACTGGTTAATTATAGGTACTGTCTCAAAGCCTATACTGTCCAAGCTGGATGCAAATTGAACTTCCGAGACTCCTTTACATTCTTAGGTTTTATTTTTCCAGGAGCATCAACTTTTAAACTTCAAACACTTTTGTGAGTGTAAAGTCTAACTGTAGCCCAGATTTTTAACTCAAGAATTCATATAAAGATAGATGAACATATACATTACATATCCTGAGTGTACACTGTTAGAAATGTGATCATAAACCAAGTTGTTGTGAGATCTGAGGATTGGGTTTTAAAGTCAGCACGAGTAGGAAAGTCCTGGAGACTCTTTTCTCCAATAATTACCAGATAACTGGAAGTGACACTGTACCTCAAGTGGAGGAGCACTAGCCTTGAGCTGCATTTCAGAGGGACAGCGCCCTGTCCCATATTTCAAGTGTCACGAAAAACAACAACAATAAAAATGAATATAAGAAAAGGAAAGAAAAAGAAATGTGATCTTAGCCACCAGGTTCATTGCTAGTATAATTCCTGTTCCCTCAAGATAGACTCTTTTTTTCCAGTTAAGTCTATTCTCCCATATGTGACTTGGATTGGAAACAGAATCATTCTTCCATTCTCCTTTTTGCACATTTACATGATCAGCAAGCGTGATTTAGAAAGGGAGTGGCCTCATGCTTCATGTTCCAGTTAGGGGTAATGCTTTCTCTATATCACTCCCATAAATCTACATACGGGACTTGGCTTTATTGTTTCAAATTTTTATTTGTAGAGTCTTGTATATTGTATTGAACACTTATACATAAACACAGAACTTCTTTTTCTCCTATAATTGCTATTGTTTCTTTTACTGTTAACTCATGGACAGTTGGGAAATTAATGCATAGCATATAGATTCACAAAAAATTATCTGAGAACCTTCTTACCATTTAAAATTCACCTTAATTTACAGAGCACATGAGAAGTTTGAACAAAATATTCTCATGGATAATGTATTTATAAGCAATTTAAATTGCATTTGTCTTTACTAAGTTGTCTCTGAAACATGTGTTACCTCATGTCCAAAAGTGTCTTTGTGCTATTTCAAAGAAGCCAGAAAACATTCATTTTTTTCTGGAGCAGCACCATAAATTGTTTCTGAAGTAAGTGGAAGTAACTGTTACTGGATGTGGAAACTGATCCCAGGAGAGGAATTTAACATAGAGAAATGACAAAGTTCAAGTTAACTATTGCGTTGCTTTGTACTGTACAAGAAAAGAATCCAAGGCTGGAAGGAAACTCTGTCCCTGACTTTTTTGAGTGTGTCCTTTACTCATATAAAACTTGTCTGTAAACTTCTGGTTGAGAGTATTGCAAAAGGAAACAATATGCCATTTGAAGGCAGGCATAGAACAAAAGGAAGTAACTTTGTTTTAAAAGTGTTCTACTGCAAAGAAGCAAAGACATGGAGGTTTTAAAGTGTCTTATGGATGGATGTTTCACTCCTGAGATGATTCTCTTGTTGCAGGAATCAGTTTTCAATTCCTTTAGTCTGGTCTTGAGTTTTCCATAGCAATAAGAATTCCAAAAAAGCAGGATCCAGTG
Organism: Dipodomys merriami; assembly: GCF_024711535.1. Classification (NCBI taxonomy): domain Eukaryota; kingdom Metazoa; phylum Chordata; class Mammalia; order Rodentia; family Heteromyidae; genus Dipodomys; species Dipodomys merriami. The sequence continues at coordinate 199,029 of NW_027202540.1, read as the reverse complement.
AGTATGATCAGCAAAAGCAGCCTCTTCTCGGACCACCACTATTTTAAGGAGAGTCCCAAAGAAATACCCAGGGTTTGTTTTGTTTGCTTGTTTGTTTAATTTGTGCTGGTTCTGAGGCTTGAACTTAGAGACTGGCCCCTGTCCCTGAACAGTTGTCTTTCTTTCCTACCTGGACCAAACCTAGTACTCCACTGCTTGAGCCAAAACTCCACTTCTGGCTTTTTTGGTGTTTAATTACAGATAAGTGTTTGACAGACTCTCTTGCCTGGGTTGGCTTTGAACTAAGACAGTAAGAAAGCTACGTGACATCAACTCTATGGAACTCTTTTGAACCAAGAAATATTAGATGAAATTTATTATAAAGCTAATATTTGACAATTTTTAAAGAAGAGAATATGTTTAGCAAAGAAGCCATAACAAATAATTCAGTAAAAGTAGGTGCACTACTAAATCATTTGGGAAGATTACTATTGACTTCATCATTCCTTTGGGGGAAAATTAAACCTATATTTGCACTTTTTTGTTGGTTGTGGGGATTGAACCTTGATCCTAGGCACTGTCTCTCAGCTCTTCAGCACAACTTGAGCACTCTACCACTTTAGCTACAGCACAACTTCTGGGTTTCTGGGGTTGATTAAAGATAAGTGTTTCATGGACTTTCCTGACCAGGCTGGATTTGAACCACAATCCTCTGGACTCAACCTCCTGAGTAGCTAGGATTACAGGCATGAGCCACCAGCACCCCGCTCATATTTGCATTTATGTGCACTTAATGTCACTATGTAGACAAAGAATGGAAATATGAACCATATGATGTGACATTGCAGCTTTTCAGAATAATTAAGGTAGCAATAAATATGTCCTTTTCCCTTTTGTTACATAAATGACTCATGAGCTATGGGACTCTTACATTAGCATCCTCTTTCATCTTTGTAGGTGTATTTAGTATTAGGAAATGTTCATAGATAAATACAGCAAGACAGACTTTTAGAAAGCAAAGGAGATCAGGTATGAAAGATCAGCATAGGAGATACATTCATCACACAGAGATTAAGAACTAGCCTTGAAGATTTTGAATGCCAAAGGGAATGAGGAATTAGCCTAGTTGATAACTAGTTCTTTAATAAGCAAAAATGGTTCCCTAGAACGGTTTCTGCTATACCTTAGTTACTATAATTTATTCTTTCCATCTGGGGTTATTCCTTCTCTTGTGTCAATACTGTTAATTAGCCTCCGCCTTTTTTGTAAGATGACTGGCCAAAATAGTTTCTGAATCTCACTTACACTATCCTTCTCATTGTGATTAGCAGTGACCCCACTCAAAAGCCTGGAATCTTTGAATTTCCAGAATTAATCTTCACATGACATCTAAGCACATTCCTAGCATTAATTGCCGTGACCTAATGAACAAAATATTTGTTCAACACAGTATCCTAACATAGGTAAAGTACATGTATTAGGAACTATTGTCAGGTATCAGTATGGAAGGAGCATTTATATATTTCAAGTATGGGTTCTTTATTTCGCATTTACTAACTAAATGTTCATTATTGTTGTTGCTGTAGTTTTGGCAGTCCTGGGGCTGAAACTCGGTGCTTGGGAATTATTCTTCAGCGTTTTTTTTTTTTTCCGCAAGGCTAACCCTCCACCACTTGAGGCACAGGACCACTTCCAGTGTTTCTTTTTCAATTTATGTGGTACTGAGGAATTGAACCCAGGGTTTCTTGCATGCTAGGCAATCACCATACCATGAAGCCACATTCCCAAAACGCTAAATGACTTTCTTAAGATGGCATTACATTTTCATTCTATAACTCTGTATCATAATTTTAGCCAGGAATTTTTGCTAGAAAAGAGCATTGAACACAGTACTGAGTCCAGTAAGGCTAGATGGACAATGGATAACTGTCACAGTGTAGCCAGGGCACAGAGGGACTTACCTCATGGAGCTGGTACAACAGAATGAGCAAGACAGCTCCTGACCCACAGCCTACCTAGAGAATGAGAAGACCACCTTGGTTCCAGCCACATGGGGATGCTGGACCACCTCCTCCAGCACCCATTGAATCAGTTCCTGAGAGAGAAAGCGAAAAAAAGAAGGTCAGAATTCCACTTAAGCCAGGTGCTGGTGGCTCAGGCTATAATCCTAAGTACAATGGAGGCTGAGATATGAAGATTGTGGTTTATAGCCAGCCCGGGCAGGAACACCTGTGAGACTCTTATCTCCAAAGAACCACCAAAAAACTGGAAGTGGTGCTGTGATTCAAGTGGTAGAGTGGTAGCTTTGAGCTGAGGAGCTCAGGGAGCTGCCCTAGGCCCAAAGTTCAGGCCCCATGACTGAAAAGAAGTGGACTTCCCACCACAAGAAGTGGACTGAATAGCACCCATTGTCCTAGGGAGCATGGCAGAGAAGTCAGGCCGAGCTTCCTGTCAGCTGGGAGTCATTAGTAGGTCACCAGGCTTCTCTGTGCCTCAGTTTCCCCAGCTTCAAAACTGAACAAAGTGAAGGATCCCGTTACTCATGGGGATAGAGTAATAAAGAAAGAGAGCGATGTTTTGTTTCATAATCCCAAAACTGTTGCACCGTTAATAACACACACCATCTGAGATCTTTCCGGGTATCTTCCTATCATATGCTCACAGAATTGCCAAGAACAGTATCAGATGGCCCCTCCCTCTGTGCCTGTCCCTGCTCCAGAGATCCCTCTGTATCAATCCCTTGTTTCCTCACAACTGTCCCATGAGGAGATTGAAGTCCAATGGTTGAGGCCCAACCCAGAGACTCACATCTGGTCAAGAATCTGCTGCCGTGGACTGAGTTTGGGACAATCCATCTAAACCAATGACTGAGCATGTCGCTACATATCTACCATCCCAACTACAGAAGAACGGGCCTTGTGGCTCAGGCCTGTCACAGATAGGCAGACCATGATCCAGCCCAGAATGAGCATATATTAATTCTCCATCTCAGAAATGCCCAAGACAGAAAAGCTTGACTCGCATGGTAGAAGACTTGACTGGCAAGCCTAAGGCCTTGACGTCAAACCCTAATATACCAAAAAGAACCAGAGTCCCAGTGCCAGAGGCTCATGCTTATAATACTAGGTACTCAGGACGCTGAGATCTGAAGATCACAGCTCAAGATTTAAAATAGGGTTGGCCTCGCCCATCAGACGTCATTATGAGAAGACTCAGAGACTGACCTATGCTGTTGCACTCCATACTAGCAGAACTCATATCCTTACTAAGAGTTGGCCATGCTCTCTGTCCTCCTGGGAAGCCATCCCCTGCAGGCAACACTCCCAGGTCCTCCCAAGCTCCCACTGCCACCAACCAGGCCCAAGGGAGTACACAGTTCCATTGCACACAGATCCCTTGTTCTTGTAATTTAACTGTGCTGTGTCCCCTTCAAGCCTCTCACCCTTCCAGGCCCCCAGACCTCAGCTGTGAAACCCATACATGCCCCAAAGATAACAGGTAGAAGTTACCAAAGCATTCGGCCTCCTTCCAGACAGGTGACAGAAGACTCCTCCATGCAGCACCTGCAATTTGCCAACTGATCACTCACCTGAGCACAGTCAGGCTGTACAAGGAAAAAGGTTATCTCTCTGTCTCTCTGTCTCTGTCTCTGTCTCTGTCTCTCTGTCTCTCTGTCTCTCTGTCTCTGTGTCTTTCTCTCTTTCTCTTTCTCTCTCTCTCTTTCAATCTCTCTCTCTCTCTTTCTCTTTCTCTCTCTCTGTCTTTCTCTCTGTCTTCAGGTGAAAGTTTGACTGAGCACAAAAGACAAGGTCTCACACAGTAAGGGTGTCTATCTTCTGCCTCCAACACCTCCCATCCCCAGAAAAAAAGGAAAAAACCCAGAAGGCAGGTGTAGACATGCTGCTCCCCACCTCTGACTAAAGCCACTGGGTTCCCACCAGGGAGTGGAAGGGCGCAGATATGCTGCTGTGTGGCTCCGACTACTGCAGGCCAGGGGATCTTTGGCTCCCACTCCTCACCCAACCTGCATCTCCCCGTATCCTGGACAATATCCACTGGGGATGGGGGTGGCATCCTCGGGTCAACCCCCACCCCCACCCCTGGGGCACATTTGTGGCAGGTCGTGGGCCAGACTGTGGGGAACATGAGAGGCGCGTCCGGGTTAGAGGGGAGGTAGTGGGGTCAACAAACAGAGTGAATCAAGGTGCTACTGGGCAGCAAGGAATGTGGGCGTGGCCACCATTCTTCTATCCCATTAGTCAGAAAGAACCATGAAACAATAGAGGGGTGGCTGGAATCTTCTGATGCAGGCAGAATGGGTGGAGTCAAAATGAAGGCAGCCCTTTTCCCAGGGAACTCTGTCCAATCCAGTTGGGGACAAGAGAGTGACCCACTTTAGCCGGATGGCTGCACAGATTGTTGTGTATGTCTGTTTGTTCCCAGACCTAGAACTCAGGATCTGGGCACAATCTGTGAGTTGTTTTTGATCAAGGCTAGCTCTCTACCACTGGAGCCACACGGCTTTACTTCTGTCTTTGATGGCACAAGTTGGACAGGAGTCTCAAGGACTTTCCTGCCTAGGGTGACTTTGACCATTATCCTCCTTTCACAACCTTGTAAGTTTTAAGGAGGACTGCTGAGAGCCACTGATGCCTGGTTTTGCTGATGTTCTTGGAAAGACCTGTGAGTTCTCTATCCTCAGGTTTAAGTGGTAGGAGCTGGAGCCCACAGCTTGAATCCTGGTCCTGCCACCAACAAATGGCAGGACATCCTATGAAATTCATTCCTACTCATATGATTACCAAAGGAATGTGATGTATGTCATGATTAAATGGGCAGTACTTGAATGTTTAGAGGATAAAATTATACACAATTACATAACAGGACACTGATTAATATTAATTAATACTTTATGAAGCATTTAAACAATCACCTTCATTAAATGGAGGCCAAATGAAATACCTACGAATTGGGCATCACATAGCATAGAGATGCCATTTTTTTTCTGACAGGACTGGGATTTGAACTCATGGTCTAGGTAACCCTGCTGTTGCACTGTGTGGGAAGGGGAAGCTTGCCTCCTTGAATTCAAGAAATTCAAGTCTGTTTCTTAGGCCTGAAATCGATGCCCACCACTAGAAAACATATTTGTTTACATTTTAAATATATGATTTATATTTTTAAACATATGTTAATTCCATATTGCATTCAGTGTAGTTATTTTATTTTTTGTTTTATTCATGTACTGACTACTCATTTTATTAACTATTATGAGACATAGAACAGTGATTACATTGATTACATAGGATATAATTTTGCATATGTATTACACGTCCTTCCTGACACCCAGGACTTTCACAGAAAAGGAAAACATGTGTCACCATCAGCTTCTTACTACACGATTCATTTTTTGGAAGTGCTGGCATCTGAACTCACAGCCTTCAAGGCCCAATTCATGAATGGGTGAGTGTCAACCTGCCAGCCTGTGGCAAATTGAGCTGACAGGCAGTCTCAAGTACCTGAGATCGATCCCCAGCGGTTGACAAAATAAGAACAGATTGAAATACAGATATAGAGTGCTAGAGATGTCTATACATTATTCAGTTATATAGACTACATTCCTACCAATTCCTGGGTATTTATAATGCCTCCATGTAATTAATCTTATTGTTTTCATGGTTAACAAACTATTAAGTAAATCAATCAATATCCTGAAATTATTGCATTCTGTACGTAATGTTTCATAAATATTAAATAAAGTTAGTCTTCTGAAATGATGCTGTCTAATTTTATAGGAGCGTCATTCACCATCAACTCATTCAACTGTGACATTGATAATATTACCTTGTTATTCCCATGGATGGGAACGAGTCTCTTAGTATCTCCTGCCATTGATTGGTGTCATGACTGGGATTTGAAATCAAGGCCTACATTGCAATGTGGACCTATGACTTCCTCAATAGTCTGACAACCTTCAGCAATGAAAGGTGAAGTACCCTTTGCAACAGTGTCATTCAGGCCCAGGAGGGTCACTGTGCAAAAGAAGAAAACATAAAAAGGCCATCTCGCTGCATTTTTTTCTGTACATTTTTGCCACACAAGGCCTGGGGGTCTAGGATCCCAGGATCTACTGTGGGACCAGTGGCTACACCCCAGCATAGGGTGTCAAAGGTGAGGCAGAGTTACCAAAACCTGAGTTCAAGCCCCCTGCTGCAAAAAATAATTAAAAGAGATTAGCTCCCTGGCTTGCAATTCACCCCATTTATTCTGCCAGGCTTTGGATTTGAACTCAGAGTCTAGGTGAATCTACAGCACTGTGGAAGAAGCGGAAGCTCACCGTAATTGAAGATAAGAAAGTCAGGCCTGTAATCTAAGCCAAAATTCAAGCCCCTGCCTTGGAAAACATACTATTTATATACATTGTAAATACAGGATTTGTACTTACCTATGGATGTTCAGTCCATACACGTTTGGTGTGGTTGTTCCTTGTACTTTTGGTTTTATTCACTTATTTACCATTGATTTTACTATGATGACACTCATTCCCTTTATCACATTGATTACATCCCATCACATGGAATCTAAATTTGTAGACATGTTCTCCGTCAAGCCAGACACCCAGGACTCTCAGAGAAAAGGAAAAAAAGTTTCACACTTGGCTTCTTACTGCATGATCCAGTTGTTGGTAGCACTGGGATCTGAACTCAGGGCCTAGCAGGACCAATTGGTGAATAGTTCAAGGTGACCACACCAGCCTGTGAGCAACAGAGGAGTTAGGCCATTCCCAGGATCTGACATTGATCCCCAGGGTGGGCCATGATAGTCATAAATTAATAATTTAAACATAGGATCTATATTTACATATATGTGTGGACAGTATCTTGCCTTTGGAGTACTTTTTATCTTATTTTCTGTCTTATGTAAGTATTGTGTATTTTACTGAATAATGTAACAGATATAACAGAACTTACATGGAAGACAACCTATTGCCCTGGCTATAGGGTTTCCTATGCATTCTCCATCCAAGCTGAGACCCAGGACTTTCACAGGACAGGAAAACAGGTGAATCGATGGGCTTCTCACATCAGGATTCATCTTTTGGCAGTGTTGGGATTTGAACTCACACTCTATCAGGCGCAATTGGGGAAATGGTGAAGGTGAGGACACCAGCCTGTGAGCAACGAAGGAGATAGGCCATTCCTAGGAACTGACATCGAGTCCCAGGGAGGTCCAGTTAGTCATAAATTTGTAATTCAAATATAGGATATACATTTACATACATGTGTGGACAGCATCTTGCATTCGGTGCACTTCTCCTTAATTTGTGTCTAATTCATGGAGTTATTGTGTATTTTACTGAGTATGGTGACAGGTATACTGTGCTGACATGGATGACAATCTGTTCCCATAGTTATATGGTTGCCTATGCATTCTACATCCTAGTGAAAGCCCGGTTCTTTCACAGGAGAGGAAAACATGTTCAACGACTGGCTTCTGACAACAGAATGAATCTTTTGTCAGTGCTGGATTTGAACTGAGGTCTGGGTAGCTCTGTTGCACTTTGGGGCAAGTGAAATCTCACCATCCTTGAAGACTAGAATGTCAGGCCTCATCAAGGGCCTGATTTGAAATCCCAGTACTGGACAAAATAACAAGCCTGCCTTTTTTAAACATAGGATCTCTCTTTACCTACAAGTTTGGTATGCATCTTGCATTCAGTGTAGTTATTCTTTTTATTTTGTGTCTTATTCATGGATGTATTGTGTATTTTATTGAGTATGGTGATAGATATAACTATGCTGACATGGATAACAACCTATTCGAATGGCTATAGAGTTGTCTATATAGAATTTCCATCCTAGCTGAGACCCAGGATTTTCACAGGACAGGAAAACAGGTGGATCGATTGGCTTCTCAAATCAAGGTGAATCTTTTGGCAGTGCTGGGATTTGAACTCAAGCCCTAGAAGGCCCAATTGGTGAATGGGTCATGGTGAACACACCAGCCTGTGAGGCACTAAGGAGGTAGGTCGTTCCCAGGACCTGAGATGAAGCCCTGGTGGGGGCCAATATGGTCATAAATTTATCATTTAAACAGAGAATCTATATTTCCATACATGGATGGGCAGCATCTTGCATTTGGTGTAGTCATTCTCTTTATTTTGTGTCTTTTTCAGTGATGTATTGTGTATTTTCTTGAGTATAGGATGACAGATATAACTGTCGTGACCTGGATGACAACATATTCCCATGAGTATAGAGTTACCTGTGCATTCTCCATCCTAGCTGAGACCCCGGACTTGCACAGCACAGGAAAACTGGTGCAATGACTGGCTTCTCACAACAGGGTAAATTTTGGCAGTGCTGGTATTTTAACTTTGGGCCTAAAAGGCCCAACTGCACAATGGTTCCACGTGATCACACCAGACTGTGAGCCACTAAGGAGCTGGTCGGGTCCCAGGAACAGAGATTGAGCAACAGGGAGGCCACAATTGTCCTGAATGCATCATTTAAACATGGGATGTATATTCAAATCCGTGTGTGGACTGCATTGTGAATTTAGTGTAGTTATTCTATTTTGTATGCTATTCATGGATGTATTGTGTATTTTCTTCAGTATATGATGACAGGTATAATTTGCCTCACATGATAACAACCTATTCCCATGGCCACAGGGTGGCCCATGTATTCTTCATCCTAGCTGAGACCCAGGACTTGCACAGGAAAGGAACACAGGTGCAACAATTGGCTTCCAACATCAGGATGAATCTTTTGGCACTGCTGGGATCTGGACTTGGGGACCAGCAGACCCAATTGACGAATGGGTCCATGTGAGCACACCAGCCTGTGAGCTACTAAGGAGTAAGGCCGTTCCCAGGGCCTGAGATGGACCCCCCAGGTGGGGGGGGAGGAGGGTACACAGTAGTCATCCATTCATAAGTTGAAGGTAGTATGCAAATGAGTACACAGTTGTATAGAGTAGGAGAGATGAAAACCTGTGATGGAATCCAATCTACCATGTGTCTACTGATTCTTGGATCTTTCCAGATGTCTTCATTTCATGACTGTGATGATTATTGTCAAGCTTAATCAACACTGCTTTACAAATAAGTGATACCCCATGAGTCTTGCCTATCATTTCCTAGTCACATCATGCATGAACTACTCATTCGATGAGATCGATCACATTCCATGACTTTTCCTGGTCCAGAAACAAGTTTCTCAGGATTTCCTGCCATTGCTTTCTCATGGGGGTGGGCTGAATTCAAGCTTCAGGCATGGAAAACATACTCCTTATATACATTTTAAAGATAGGATTTATACTTCCATACAGATGTTCAGTAGATACTGTGTTTGGTGTGGTAGGATTTATACTTCCATACAGATGTGCAGTCCATATCACATTTAGTGTTGCTATTCATTTTATTTCTTTTTTATCCATTTATTTACAATTTATTTTATTGTCTTTGATGATACCTATATCATTTATCCATTTATTACAATTTTTACATCATATCACATACCATCTAGATTTGTAAATGTGTTCTCTATCATGCCTGACACCCTGGACTCTCCCAGAAAAGGAAAATATGTGTCACACTAGGCTTCTTACTCAAAGATTAAATTTTTGGCAGTGCTGGGATCTGAACTCAGGGACTAGCAGGCCCAATTCATGATTGGGTGAGTTTTAGCACAGAAGCCTCTAGCCAATGAAGCTGTCAGGTGTTTCCCAGGCACTGAGATCAAGCCCAAAGTTTAGCCTAAACTTAAATACATGGCTAGGCAGAGGTGGTATACAAATAAATATATATTGTTAAAGAGTTCCAGAGCTGTCTATCTATGACTGAATGACATCTACTACGTTCCTACCAACTCTTAGGTATTTATTATATCTCCATTGAAACAATATTATTCTTTTCATGCTTAATAAACTATTAATTAAGATCAATCAGCATCCTAGAATTATTGCATCCAATCTTAGACTAGACAAATGCATGAACTACTCTTTCAATCTGTATTCTTATGCATAGGAACGAGTCTCTTGTGATCTCCTGCCATTGGTAAATATAAGGATTAGGATTTGAACCGAGGGCCTATGTTGACATGTTGGCTTATGGCTTCCCTGATAGCCTGCCAGCCATCAGTAATGGCAGGCCAGGTCCACGTTGAAACCATGTCATTCAGACCCAGGATGGTCACCATGTAAAGAAAAAAAATTGTAAAACCCTGAGCCCTCTACAGCTCCCCACTTTTTGTGCTGTTCTGCTTTTTTTCCTTCCTGCAAGCCCTCTGGGCCTAGGGTCCCAGGATCAGCTTTGGGTCTCGAGGCTGCACCCCACCCTAGGGAGAGTAAAGCTGAGTCAGAGTTACCATGACCTGAGTTCAAGCCCCATGGTTGGCAAAATTAATTAATTAATTAACTAACTAACTAACTAAATTGAAATAATAAAGCTACTTGGTTTGGAATTTCTGCCAGTTTTCTTTAATAGCCTGGGATTTGAACTCAGAGTCTTGATGAATCTGTAGCAATGTGACAGAAGGCGCAGAGTTGCCAATATTTGAGTTCAAATCCCATGCCAATCCAAAAATAAATAAGTCACTGACCTCAGCAGGGAAGTTTTAGTTGTGAAGATGGGAGGGAAGGGATGGCAGGGGAAAAACAAACGAGGAGGCAACAATGCTCAATAGGAAATGTACTCATTACTTTGCTCATGTAACTGTGACCCATCTGTACAACATTTTTAAAATAAAAAACGTACAAAAAATTATGTAGTGCTCAAGAAGCACTTTGGGGTTAAGGGGTGGATGTCTGAGTAGCTGTACAAAATTCTACACTGATTTTTTTCAGTGTTCAGTATGGAACTGAATAAACATAACTGTTTCTGTTACAAATATTAAGTCACTGTCTTGGAACTGGGGCCAGTATTTCTGCCATTGCTGGGATTTGAGCTCACTGTCCATGTAACTCTTTTGCACCTTGGGTGAAGGCTAAGATCCCTGTCCTTGAGGAAAAGATTTTCAAGCTAGTGTTCCCAGGGCCTGAATTAAGACCCTGCAATAGAAAAAATATTTGTGTACATATGTAATATAAGATATATAGGTAAATATGTATGTTTATTTCATATTATGATTATTATTAATTTTGTATTTAATTTTTATTTTACTCATTTTATTGTTTATTGTATTTAGTATTATTATACACATAATATTTATTATGTTGTATATATATTATAAAAGTATACACAATAATTCAGTACATTGACTAATTTTCATTAATACTTTATTAAGTTTTGAAATATAATACTTAATTAAATGGAGGCATTTGTCAACTCATCACATGGTTAGAGTCTGTCCCCAGTACGAGTTTTGTCTTATTTATCTTTGGACAACTTCCTATACGGATTTGTTTAGATGATTTATACTCAGAAGCCTTTTCTTGTGGATAGGCAAGTTGAGGGATAAAATCGTAAGGTTGGGTCTGGAAATGTGGCTTAGTGGTAGAGAGCTTGCTCAGCATGAATGAATGCCAGAGTTTGAATCCTCAGTGCTACATACTCAGAAGAAGCCAGAAGCTGTGGTGTGGCTCAAGTGATAGAGTGCTAACCTTGAGAAAAAGAAGCTCAAAGACAGTATCCAGGCCCTAATTTCAAGCTCCAGGTCTGGCAAAACAATACTCCAGATTCCAGTGGCTCTGGAAACCTACTTTCTCAGGAGGCTGAGATCTGAAGATCACAGTTTGAAGACAGCCTTGGAAAGGAAAGCCTGTTAGACTCTTACCTCCAATGAACCATCAAAAATCCCCATGTGGCACTGTGGGTCAAGTGGTAGAGTGTTTGCCTTGAGCTGAAGCGCTCAGAGACAGCGCCCAGGCTTCAGTTTGAGACACACAACTGGAAAAAGATTGAGGGATAATCAAAATAATTTTCCTATTTGCTACTTATGAAAATATTTTTAGGAAAATGAATGCTGATGTACACCACAATTGGAGTCAGACCTCAAGGTTCAAGTGTAGCACATCCATAAGCCCAGCCTCTCAGACTCTAGCATTATAAACTTGTGTCCTACAGGGTTCTGAAAGGCACATTGTTGAAAGGCTTGATATGCTCCCCAAGCACTTTGTGATAAGCAGTTGACTTGTATTGTCAATGTCATTACAGTTCTGACCCTAGCCGAGAACCAATACCTCACGTCCATCACCCTAGCTCAGGAGGCTGAGGTCTCTCATAGGGTGAAACCAGCCAAGGCAGGGAAGTCTAGGACATTCTGACTTCCTGTTCTGAAAGGTCAGATGCTTAAGAAATTCCTGTTTCACTTGGTGATGAGAAGTTACTTGCACTCTAAATGTTCTTGGAGTTCTTGAGCTATAGAAGAAGGAAAGAAATATTATTGACCCAATCAGGGTTCAAATGAAGTTCTCAGGATCCAAGCCCTAATGTTAGCAGGAAGAACTCCAGTGTAACACTGTATTTGAAGGACAGAAAACAGTTTCAAAAGCCAGGCTAGGTGCAGAGAACTAGGCCTGCAGGATTAGGAGGCAGAATATACACATTCATCATGGAAGTGAGCTGCAAAACCACTTCATTCATTCCAGGCACAGCCAGCATTGGGGGCAACGTGAAACATTTGTTAGAGTTACTGCAGGATCAGGCTTTTCTCAGTCTCTTCAAACAATGACTAATTAACCTTCCTTCCTCCTGTGAAGGGAGCCTCAGGCTATCTTTAGATTACCAATAGAGAGCCAGTTTAATGCTGGAGAGGGGAGGAACAGAGTAGAAAAACCCTGCTCTCTGGTCTTAGGGAGTGGGTTTTTGACTCCCAATTTGTCAAGTTTGAAGGCCCTTCTATCTCTGCCAGTCCATTCTCCTTACTTCATTCTCTACATCATTAATGCAAATCCCCAGTCCAAGGAGGGGCAGGGCAATTTCTCTTCTGACTCCAAGCACCTGAGTTAGAACCTGGCTCTGCCCTCTTGACTCTGGGGCTCTTGGATGCCTGAGAAGTGGGACAGAGACAGTCATCCTGCTCTGCATTTGTGTGTAGGCGATGCTGGTGTCCTGGCACACTGCAGAAAGCCGCATGACTGGGAATGTTCCCTTCTTTCCTTCTGACGTCAAAAACAGTTTCATCTATCAACTTTCTTTCTTTCTTTCCTTCCTTCCTTCCTTCCTTCCTTCCTTCCTTCCTTCCTTCCTTCCTTCCTTCCTTCCTTCCTTCCTCCCTTCCTTCCTTTCTTTCTTTCCTTCCTTCTTTCTTTCTTTCCTTCTTTCTTTCTTTCTTTCTTTCTTTCTTTCTTTCTTTCTTTCGTTCTTTCTTTCTTTCGTTCTTTCTTTCTTTCGTTCTTTATTTATTTATTTATTTATTTCTCTCTCTCTCTCTCTCTCTCTCTCTCTCTCTCTCTCTCTCTCTCTCTCTCTCTCTTTCTCTCTCTCTCTTTCTCTTTATTTCTTTCTATCTATCTACCTACCATCCTACCAAGGTAGCTATCTCTTTGCCAGTTGTTGGGATGAATTCAAGGCCTGGGAATTGTCTCTAGCACTCTGCTACTTGAGCCACAGCACATATTCTGGCTTTGTCTGTGTACAGGTGCCTGAGGAATCGAACCCAGGGCTTCTTGCATGCTAGGCAAGCACTTTCTTATTAATCCATATTCCCAGCTCCTTCATTTTTTTCTTAATGGTAGTTTTTACATAAGTATGCTACCATTTTATGTTCTCAAGTTTAATTTTCTGGTTACTTCTAAGAAACCTGATCTCTTCCCTTGCCAGATTTGTGATTGTTCCTGGATTGCCTTCATAATAAAATGTAAATAAAGGCTGCTGAGAGCTTCAGTGTGCATCATATAAAGACACAGGCCTAGAACCCTGGAAGAGAAAAGCAATGGGCCTGAAATGAAGAGAATGATGCAGTATGTACAACTAGCATATCTGAAAAATAAACCAGTAAATAAAAGCAGAGTTTGCACTATGGGAGGTAATATATATACACACATAAGTAGGTAGGGCACTGATACATAAAGTTGGCCTTCTCTTTTTGAATTTTTTTGTGGCAGGGCCCAATGTGTTTCTGAGATGTTTTGCTCAAGGCTGAGTCTCTACCACCACCACAGCTCCACTTCCCGCCAGCTGGTAGTTAATTGGACCTAAGCAATTCCCAGGCTTTCCTGCCTGGTCTGGATTGTATCTCCTACTCAGTTTTCTCTCTCAAAGCTGGAGCTCTACCTCTGGGCCATTGCTTCACTTCTGGTTCTCTGGTGGTTTATTGAAGAAAATAGTCTCAGAGACTCTCCTGCTCTGCTGGCTTGAATGGCGTTCTCCTGAGAAGGCTTCAAATGGTTTCCTCAGGAATTCACTGAGGAGCCACTCCACACAAACCCTTAGTCTAAATCTCGAGGAGTACTAGAAAAAAATGGAAACATTGTTATACCCCAGTCGCAGGACCCCCACCAAAAAGACCACCGAGTGTCAGACTTTACAGCTCTTTTAAGGTTTTATTTAAACGGGCGGCAGCTTGGGTCTCATCCTACATTCCAACACAGCAGCACCTAGGAGGAGAGCCCCAAGGTAAATATTTGCAGGGTTTATAAAGGCACACAACCAACCAGGTGTTTGGATTATCACCACGTGTTGCTCTGCCAGAAACAAGCAACAAGTGGTCACTGCCTCAAAACTTTAACCCTTCATTCCCCGCCTTGACTTATGGTCTTGTGGCTCCAGCCTCAAACTAAACTCCAACAGCTCTTGATCTTGAACGGGTATGGTCCCTAACTGACTTTAGCCATACTATTAAACAACAATACCAATAATAATCAGCTCATTTTTCTTTTCTTGAGTTGTATGCAGAGTGGTTGGGTAGGATGCTTGGAGACTTCCCATGTTTCCCTATGGTTGTCCAGGGCAAAGGGATCAGCTGGTCTGGGGTGGGAGCAGTGGATCCCAGCAGCAATGCCATCCACCTTAAGGGCAGTAGGTGTAGCCATTCGCACCATGTAAGGTCCCTTCCACCGTGGTTCCAGAAATATCAGGTTGTGTCTTCCAACAAACACCCAGTCCCCTGGTTTAAACAAATGGGGGGGGGTAGGAATAGAAGCAGAATCATATAATGCTCTAAGCTGAGTCCACATCCTCTTATGCACCATCTGTAAATAGTCAAGCTTACACAGAAATTCAATATCATCCAAATCAGCAAGCAATTCAGTCTGAAGGGTAGGGATAATGGGTGGAGGGTATCCATACATTATTTCAAAAGGAGTAAAGCCAAGCTGATAGGGTGAATTTCTTACTCTAAACAGGGCAAAAGGAAACAGCGATACCCAGTCTGGGCCAGTCTCCAAAGCCAATGTAGTTAAAGTCTCTTTTAGAGTCTGATTCATTCTTTCTACCTGACCTGAACTCTGGGGTCTATAAGCACAGTGCAATTTCCAATCCATCTCCAGTGCCACGGCTATTCCCTGACTTACTTTTGAGTCGAAGGCTGGTCCATTGTCCTACCCAGTGGTGGATGGGAAGCCATCCCTGGGTAGAATTTCTTCCAGGATCTTCTTAGATATGAAGTTCACAGTCTCATGCTTTGTTGGGGAGGCTTTAACTCATCCTGAAAAGGTGTCTACAAAAACTAGCAAATATTTATATCCAAATTTTCCAGTTTTAATTTCTGTGAAGTCTACTTCCCAATACACATCTGGCCTATCTCCATGGAGATGAGCTCCTTTTGTAACCAGTTGATTAGGGGCATTGGTGAGCTGACAGGCTTTAAAATTTTTTAACAATTTCCTCAATGAGTTGATTTCCTTGCCTGATTTTTACTTCTGAGAGTAGGAGCAAGTTCTCCATTCTTCGGGTTCCCATGTGAGAGACCCGATGGATTCTCATAAGAAACCGCTTGCCCAATCTTTGTGGCAAGATAAGTTTCCCCTCACCAGTTTTCCACCAGTCTTTATCTCTTTCTCTGTTTGGGGGTTTATAGGCCATGGAAATTTTCTTTATCCACTCCAAGTATTCTTGGGAGTACTGAGGCTCAGGAGGCAAACCTTGTGGCCCTGGGCTGGAGTTCCACCTCCTTAGCTGCCTGATCGGCCAAGTTATTTCCTTTGGTTATTGAATCAATTAACTTTTGATGGCCAGGAAAGTGCATAATGGCAATATTTGCTGGTTCCCAGAAGGCCCGGATGAGGCTTAAAAGTTCTTTTTCGTTTATAATAACCTTTGCCTCAGCTGTCAACAGCCCCCTGTCTTGGTAAATGGCTCCATGGACATGCACAGTGGCAAAAGCATACCGACTGTCCGTGTAAATGTTTAGTCTCTTCCCTTTTCCCATCTGTAGGGCTTTTGTTAGTGTCACTAGTTCTTCTCTTTGTGCAGACGTTCCCTGGGAGAGTGCTTCTGCCCACCCTATCTCAGTGTCCGTGGTGATTGCTGCACCGGTGTACCTTTTTCCCTCTCAAATGAAACTGCTGCCATCTGTGAACCAGGTATGCTCAGCATGCAATAGTGGCAAGTCCAACCAGTCTAGCCTCTTTTCTTTGGCCTGGTCACGCTTTTCACACTCAATTTCATGTTCTTTGTTCTTCCATTCTTGTCTTTGCTACTGTCTCTCTCTTATTGTAAACCCTTTCCACTGCAGCTACTAGATCCCTAATAGACTTTTCACTAAGTCTGTCTAGAGCCTGCAACTTTCGCTTTATGTCTGGTGCAGCTTGATTTATATAGGCAAACATAATCATCTGAGCTGACTCCTGGGTCTCAAGATCATACGGGTATATTGACTAAAAGCTTCCAGGAGCCACTCAAGATATGCTGCCAGACTTTCACTTCCTCCCTGTCTAACATTATAAACTTTGGCCATATCAGTAGGTTGGCAAGCTGCCACCTTGAGACATGCCAACAGAGCCTGGCGATAGATGAGGAGTCGCTCCCTACTTTCAACTGTATTGTTGTCTCAATTGTTGGTTGGATCTCAGGAAAATAGGCAGTGATCAGAGCAGGATCTGTGATAGGTGCTCCTTTGGGGCCAGGGATATGTTTCTGGGCTGCCTCTTGGATATAGTCTCTCTCTTCGGTAGTAAAAAGGACCTGTAAAAGCTGACTAAAATCATCCCAAGTGGGCTGATGAGTAAAGAGAATAATTTCAAGTAAACAAATTAAATCCTGGTGTTTCTCAGAAAAGGGGGCATTTTGGGTGTGCCAATTGTGTAGATCACTGGTAGAAAATGGCCAATATTGGAGTAGCTGTTGACCATCTGCATCCACAGGACCTATGGTGCGTATGGGAAAAACAGCTGCATTAGAAGGGGGGTTTGATCCCACTTTGTTGTGGAGTGACTGGCCACTCAGAAACTTTAAGGGCAGGTGCTGAGTGTTTTATAGCTCCCTCCTCCTCTTGACCATTCTCAGGTTCTGCAAAAGGAACCTGGAAAGGAGAGAATGGGGGAGGAAACATTTCTTCTTCCAAGTTATCTCCCTGAAAAACCGGGGGGTACCTTTTCTTTCCCTCTGTCTCAGTTACTTTTTGTAAGTCTAGGAGGCTAGATGGAATGGTGCCTATGGTTTCCAGTCCCGTCAGACGTACAATCCAAAAATCAATAAACAGTACAAACAAAACACACGCAGGCCTGACATTTACAAAAAAGGGCTTACAAAGTGGAGATCTCCCAAATTGGTCCACTGACTACAGTCACGGTGGGGTTCCACACCCAGGCCACACAGCAGAAAGAGCAGAGCCACAGTGGGCTAGTTGGGCCTCTGTTAGGAGGCCCTCTTGGTCAGTTCTGGCCCAACACTGAACCGACCCCCACCCCACAATTCACACAGCGGTGTTCCAAGGACTGCCCCCCCCCCGCCCCACACAGCGGGGTTCCAAGGACCCCTGCCCCACCAGAGGATCTTGGACATCTCCCAGTTCCTCCAGGGTTGTGGTGCAAGCGCATCTGCCTCAACAACCCTTTACGAATCGGAGTGGCCATCCTCACAAAGGAAAACGAAAGTAAAACAGACAAATGACAGGACAAGACAAATTAACAAAGACAGCTCTATATTACCTTTGGAGGCTGAGATCTCGGGGGTCTTTGGGGGGATCCCGGACAAGCCCTCACTAATATGTTATACCCAGGTCACAGGATCCACTCCAAGAAGACCATCGAGAGTCAGACTTTACAGCTGTTTTAAGGTTTTATTTAAACGGGCTGCAGCTTGGGTCTCATCCTACACTCCAACACAGCGGATCCTAGGAGGAGAACCCCGAGCTAAAGTTTTGCAGGGTTTCTAAAGGCACACAATCAACCAGGTGTTTGGATTACCACCACGTGTTGCTCTGCTAGAAACAAGCAACAAGTGTTCACTGCCTCAAAACTTTAACCCTTCACATGAAGATGCTACTAGTGTGTTCTAGACACTTAATCTTGGAGACACAAAACACTCATAATTATTAGATCATTTTATAGGCAAAAGGAGCAATGCAGACTGTATGAGGATCACTCCAGCTTTCTGTCCTCATATCCTGAGACAGTAAATTCACAGCAGCTCAATGCTAAGTGACAGAACTGGCATGTACTGTGGATATTTGCTCCCAAATCCTGTGACACTCATTTCTCGCTTTTGGCCTCAAACCTGTGACCAGAGGGGAAGATGAGGAGAGAAAATCCTTCTAAGGGAAAGCAGCTATAAATAACATTGGATAGTTTGCTTATAAATTAAAACCTTTTGAATGACGCTGTTAAGAAGTCAGATTGTCCAGATTAAAAAATGAAGAAGAGAAGAAATAAGGTGCCAGTGGCTGCTGTCTGTAATCCCAGGACCTCAGGAGGCTGAGATGTAGAGAAACTTAGTTTTAATCCAGCCAGTGTGGGAAAGTCCATGACACAGTTATTTCTAAGAGATCACAGAAATACCCAGAAGTGGTGCTGTGACTCAAGCTTAATGCAGTACCCTTGAGCAAAAGGAGCCCAGGGACCATGAATAGGATCATATGTGGAAATATGGGGTAGAACCCAGGACGTGTCCCCTCAAAAAGAGCCTGTACTTCCATGTCTTTGTATTCTTATAGGTGAAATTCCCGAGTAGCTATACTGAATGGCACCAACCTAGGAAATTTGTATTCAGTACAATGAGTTCATAACAGAGAGACTTCTTTCAAGATAGTGCATGTTCCGGGGCTCCCCTCACTGTTCACAGTGTAATCTGAGGGTTTCTCTGCATCACAGGCCTGCTGGAGGAAGTCTCTCTCATTGTCTAGACAGGCACACAAAAGTCCTCACTC
Source organism: Dipodomys merriami (assembly GCF_024711535.1). Lineage (NCBI taxonomy): Eukaryota > Metazoa > Chordata > Mammalia > Rodentia > Heteromyidae > Dipodomys > Dipodomys merriami. The sequence continues at coordinate 179,800 of NW_027202540.1, read as the reverse complement.
CTGTACAGCTGGGTAACAAACAACTCCATCTGGGCCAGTTAGTGAGAATGAGTGTGAGTGGGCTCTGAAGGTCAGGAATAATGGCCTCTTTGTACCCTTAGCTATCTCTCTCCCCAGTGCTCTGTTTTAACAGGAGACCTTCATTTGTGCCACCTCTCATGGCAGGCCAAGTTCTGTGCACTTATCCTGCCTTTGTGAGACTATATTCTGTTGTTCAGTTACAGTGCTCAATATAATTCAGGAGTCATTCAGGCAGACAACTAAGGCACTGAACATAATGAAATGATTCATTGCAAGCAATGTGGGCCTATGATGCCTTTCCTATGTTTTCGGAAGCTTGGGAAACCCAAGCACATGTTGGATATCACAAAGCTTCCTGTCATCTAGGACTGGTGAAGCTCATCAGGTTTTGAAACCTTTGACTTCTCCTAGCTGGTCCCTGGGTGGTCAGGTTTTGGGGTTGAACATAAGGCCTGAGTGCTGACCATGAGCTCAGTGCAGAAGCCCAGTGCTTTCCCATTTTGTGTAACAACATCTCTTCTGGTCTGTGAGTGTATGTGTGGGTGTGTATGTGTGTAAACCACGGTGTGTGTGTGCGTGGGTGGGTGTGTGCATGCACACATATACATGAGTCCTGAAGCTTGACCTCAGGACGTGAGGACTGTACCTAGTTCCTCTTGTACAATGATATCCCTCTCCCACTTGAGCCACAGAGCCACTTCAGGCTTTGTCCTAGTCATATGGTCCTGAGAAATGAAGCCCACGATTTTATATATGCAAAGTATTCTACCACTAAGGCACATTCCCAGCCCTCTATTTCAGCTTTGTTAGTTTATTTCTGTCTTTTTTATTGTTGTTGTTGTCAATTGAAGGAGTTGAAGTCTTGGTGTGGGTGCTGTCCCTGACCCCTTCAGCTCAAGTCTTGTGCTCTACCACTTGAGCCACAGAGCTACTTCTGGTTTTCTTGTGGTTCATTGGTGCTAAGTTTCTCAAGGACTTTCCTGCCTAGGCTAGCTTTGAACCATGATCCTCAGATCTCATCCTCCTGAGTAGGTAGGATAACCAACATGAGCTCAAGCACCCAGCTTCCCCTTCAGGTTCTTAGTAGTGAATTGAAGATAATAGTCTCATAGTACCTTTTCTGTCTGAGATAGTTTGGAACCCAGATCTTTAGAACTCAGCTTCCCGAGAAGGCAGGATGACAAACTTCAGCTACTGACCCCTTGGCCATAGCCTCTGCTGCAAGGGGGTCCATGGCTCCACGTGGTGGAGTGCTAGCCATGAGCCCAAGAGATAAGGGTCAGTGCCTCAGCCCCGAGTTCAAGGTTCATGACCAAGAAAAAACCAAACCAAACCATTGTCTGCTGTAGACAACTCACGAGTCTTCAGTAATACATAATTTTGTCCCCGACATGGGGGCCTATCTGAGCCGCAATATTCTTGTCTGTATAATCCTCTAAGTTGTGGAGCTCTTACATAGACAAGATGTAAGAATGCACCCTGTTAAGGACATAGCACATGGCACTCTTTGCACCACTCAGCACACAACATCCTGTGAAAGACTCAGCACATAGCACCCTGTGCAGGACTCAGAATGGAGCACCCAATGGAAGACTCAGCACATAGCTCCATTCCACAAGCTGTCATTAGAATTAGGGTGCTTTCATCAGTATCACCATTCTTTGAGGAAAATTTACAAACCATAAAAGTTCACATTTAATGGTTTAGTGGGGTGTTTTTCTGGGGAGAGGGTGTTAGCCATGGGGCTTGAACTCAAGGCTCTACCATTTGGAGCCACATTTTGAGGTGTCTCTCAGACTTCCTGCCAGGACTGGGTTTTAAAGCCCCTGAGCAGCTAAGATAACGGGCATAAGCCAGGATGACATGGGTAACCCGTGGAGCAGGGTTGCAGCAGTTTACATGTGACTAAGTCAGGTTAGGTGGCAGCTGTCAGCACCAGACTCCTAGCTTGCTCTGTAATGAGGTATTTGAAGTTCTGTCCTTCTATAGAATATCCTACCTTTTTTTGCTATCATACCTGGGGCTTGAGTAAGAGCTTAGACACTGTCCTTAAACGTTTGTGCTCAAGGCTAGCACTCGATTGAAAGACAGCAGAACTTCTGAGTTTTCTGTTTTGTGGCACTGAGGAATCGAACCCAGGGCTTCGTGCTTACTATGAGAGCACTCAACCACCGAGCCTCAGGAGTGAACGAGGTATAAATAGATAGAGACTGCTGTATATAAATATTATATACACAAAAAGAGATTTCTACATAATATTAAATTATAGATAATATTGCTACCAATACTTAGGTATCAAATTATGTCTCCATTTAATGATGTGTCCCAGTTAACAATTAATAAATCATTAATTAATAATTACTCAATATCCCATAACTGTTTATCATATATGTACATATATCCATACATATAATTTGATATTTCATAGAATGAGAAAAATGTCTATATATTATTAAATTATGCATCATGTGTTACTCCCAATTATTAGTTGTTTAATTATGTCACCTTGTAATTTTTATTTTGTTAATGCTTAATAAAATATTAATTAAACTTAGTGCACATCCTACACTTATTGCATGTAATATTATCCTAGAATGATTCACTACTAATTCAATCTGTTTATCATTTACTGTAGTGGTAACTTTTCTACCTATGATGTTTTCTACCTTTATTACATCCTATTACATAGCATATAGATTTGCATCCAAATTATACATCCTATCTGACACTGAGCACTTTCAAAGAAAAGGAAAACATGTGTCGTGCTCAGCTTCTCACTCCAAGATTACATTTTTGGGAGTGCTGGGATCTAAAATCAGGGCAAAGAAGGCTCAGTTCATGAATAGGTGACTGCCAGCACAGCAGCCCCTAGGCAATTCAGCTGCCTGGCAGTGCCCAGGCCCTGAGATTGAGCCCTGTATGTTGACTCCAAATTGTGCTTAGAGTAGTTATTCATTTTATTTTTTATTCATTTACCATTTATTTTATTGACTGCTATAACACATGGAATATTTACCACATTTATTACATTGGATATAGAATTGCCTATGCATGAAACTTCACACCTGACACCCAGGACTTTCACAGAAAAAGAAAACATGTTTCACCGTGTGTCCTACTGCAAGATTCAATTTTTGTTAGTGCCGGCATCTGAACTCACAGCCTACAAGGCCCAATTCATGAATGGGTGAGTGTCAGTACGCCAGCCTGGGGCATATGGAGCCAACAAGCAGTTCCCAGCACCTGAGATTTAGTCCCAGGGGTTGACAAAACAAGCACAGATGGACATGCAGATGGTAGTACACAAATAAATATAGATCTTTATAGAGTACCAGAGATGTCTACATATTATTTTAGTTATATAGGCTACATTCCTACCAATTCTTGGGTATTTATTATGCCTCCATGTAATTAATATTACTTTTTTCATCCTTAATGAATTATTAATTATATCGACCAATGTCCTGAAACTGTTGTGTCCATGTAATTAATAGTATTCTTTTAATGTGTTAAAAATTTTCATTAAAATCCATCAGCCTCCTAAAATCACTCTGTAATTTTATGCTAGTATCATTCAGGAACAAGTAATACAACCTTGACATTCATAACTTTCCATCGGTATTCCTATGAATAGGAACGAGAATCTTAGGATCTCCCTTCATTGGTAGGGGTCAGGACCCAGCTTCAAACACAGGTCCTATGTTGTCATGTTGGCCCATGGCTTCTCTGGAAGAACGACAGCATTCAGCAATGCCAGGTTACCAACAATTTTCAGCCCTGTCATTTAGACCCAGGATGGTCACCTTGAAAATAAAACAAATGTAAAACCAGCAGCCATCTGCAAGTTACTGGTTTTTTTTTTTTATGTGTCTTTTCATTTATTTATTTTTCCTGTCAGCCTTTGAGGCCCAGGAACCTAGGTTCAGCTGTGGGTCCAGTGGCTGCAACCCAGGCTAGAGTGATCAAAGCTGAGAAGAGTTGCCATGCCCTGAGTTCAAGCCCTGTGCTTGGCAAAATAAAAATACGTAATACATACATGCATACGTACATATATACATTAAAAATATTTAACAATTATTAGGCTACTTGGAGTTGTTTTCACGCCATTTTTTCTTCAGGGCCTGGGATTTGAACTCAGGGTCTGGGTAAATCTGCAGTAATGTGGGGGAAGGGAAAGCTCACAGTGCTGGAAGATAAGAAAGACAGGCCTGTTCCTAGCACTCGCAAAAATAATATTTGTATACATTTTAAATACATGATTTATACTTACATACACATATTTACTGCATATTGCAGTTAGTGTAGTTATTCATTTTGTTTTGTTTTTTATTCATTCATTATATATTTTAGTGAGTATGATTACATGTATAACATTTTTTACATCCTATAACACAGAACATAGATTTTGCTATGTATTATACATCATTCCTGAGACCCAGGACATTCACTGATAAGGAAAGCAAGTGGGACACTTGCCTTCTTCCACCAGGATTAGGTTTTTGGCAGTTCTGTGATTTGAACCCTGGGCCTAGAAGGCCCACTTCATGAATGGGTCAATGTTAGCCCACCAGTCTGACGCAAGTGAAGTTGTTGAGCAAATTTGAGGACCTGAGAATGAAGCCATAGGAGTGGCCAATATATAAACAGATAGATGTGTAGATTGAAGCCTGTGTGTGTGTATTTACATATGTATATGAATCTATAAATAAAGTTATATAGAAAGACAGATAGACATTTATGTAGATTCTAGTGTATAACTCTATACAAAGAATGATGACCTATATCTTATTTTTATATATTCTATTACTATGAATTATTTGGTCTACAATTATGCCTCCATTAATTAATCACGGTAGGAGACTTAATAAAGTATAAATTAAATTATTCAATGACCTATATTTATTGTGTACAATCTTATACTACAAATGACTAGCTAATTAGTAGTTCAATTGGTATATTACAAAGATTGTTCTTATAGATAGGAACGAGTAGGTGAAAGTCCCAGGATCAAACTGAGGGCCTAGGTGTCTTGGTTGGGATCAGGCTTCACTGACAGCCCACCAGCCTTCGGCCATGCAAGGACATGTACAATTTTCAAGCCGAGGCATTGAGAGCCAGGGTGGTCACCGTGCAAAGGAAACAAAGGTAAAACTATTGTCTAAAACTTCCTGGTTTTTCCTCCTCTATCTTGGTTGCTTTATTTTTTTTTTTTGCCAGAGCTGGGAGTTGAACTCAGGTCGTAGGATCCCTGGATCATCTGTAGGTGTAAAAGCTGCACATCAGCCTAGGGTAATCAAGGCTGAGGCAGAGTTGTGGTGACCTGAGTTCAAGCCCCGTGCCTGCCCTCCCAAAAAGTTAATGTCCTGGCTAGGAGTTAGGGCCATTTTATCTGCCATACCTGGAATTTGAACTCAGGGACTGGGTAACACTATTGTGTTCTGGGTGAAATGAAAGGTAACCTCCTAGAAGAAAAAAAAATCCGGAGCATTTCCCAGTGTGTGAATTCCAGCCTTAGAAATGGCAAAAAAAAAATATTTATATACATGTATAATATCTATCATATATATGTATTTGCATAGATGTTACATATTGTATCTAGGGCACTATTTCCACAGAAAGGAAATCAGGTCAACATTGGCTTCTTACTCCACCTATTGACTTCAGCACTCCTGGGATTTGAACTCAGGGCCTGGAATGTCTAAATCATCAAGGGGTCAGTTTAAGGACAGCAGCCTCAAATAAATTCAATGCCAGGCAGTTCTCAGGACCTGAGTTCTAGCCACATGAGTGTCCAATATATAAATAGATAGATGTGTAAATTGCTGCAAATACGTGTATATAAGTATATATAGTGAGAGAAAGAGAGTGATGTATATGTATATTCCACTGTACATTTAAATATAAATATATTTATAGAATGTGAGATGTCTATATATTATTAAATTACATGTAATATATTACTAATAATTATTAGGTATTAAAGTATGCCTCCATTTAATGAAGTATCATGGATTAAGGCACAATAAAGTGCTTCCTTGTGTAAATGGAGCTCTGGGACAATTTCTAGGCTCATAGTTTAAGCCTCAGGATCTGCACTAAAAAAAAAGCCAGTAATTGCATGTGTCTGTGTATATATGCATGTATTTCTATCAGTGAACATCCATAGTCGTTATGAACAATAGCACCCTGCTAACAAATTTGCTTTGAATAGAATGATGTCATAGCACAGAGTGCTTTCAAGACAGTGCATTTTCCTAGTCAAAAAAAATTTAAGACCGTGGCTTGGAATTTGCACCATTTTTCTGACAGGCCTGGGATGTCAACTCAGGGTCTGATTATCTCTCTGGCACTGTGGGGGAGGGGAAACCCACCATCGTTGAAGACAAGAATTTCAGACCAGTTTCCAGGGACTGAATTCAAGGCCCAGTACTGGAAAAAATAATATTCATACATGAGATCTATTTACATACATGTGATTACTCCACATGACATTTATTACCCTTATGTATTTTTTATTTATTTTATTTAGTATTATTACATATATAACATTTATTTCATTTATTACATCTTATGAAATGGATTTATTTGCATACAGATTATACATCATACAGAGACCCAGGACTTTCACAGAGAAGGAAAAAAATGGGTCAAAATTGGCTTCTGACTCCACATATAAACTTTTGGCCATGCTGGGATTTGAACACACAGCCCACAATGCACAAATCATGAATGGGCCAGTTGTAAAACAAAAGCCTTTGGCAAACTGGACTGCCAGCCACTTCTGAGATCAAGCAATACTAGTGGCGGATAGATAGATAGATAGATAGATAGATAGATAGATAGATAGATAGATAGATAGATAGATAGATAGATAGATAGATAGATAGATGTGTAGCTTGCTATGTATATGAGAGAGAATATGAGGATATTAAATTATATATATTATGGATTATTAGTTATTAAATTATGCCTCCTTTGAATGTAATGAAGTATCATGGTTGAATACTTATTAAAGCATTAATGTAAAAGTAGTCAGTATTCCTTAATTGGGAGAATCATACCATGGTGCTAGAATGGAAGACAATACATTTTGTGTGGCATTCTATAAGAGAATCATGAACTAACTGCAAATTTAATTGTTACTTTTATAACATTCCATTAGGCATTCCCATGGATAGGAATGATTTCTCAAGATCTCCCTCCATTTGTAGGTGGCAGTCCAGGCACTTCAACTCCAGGCCTGGGTAATTTACTTCAAAATGCAAACCATTGGAATGACACTGTGAAGATTTCAGATTGTCAGGATGAAAGAAAAGAATGAGAAGAAAAGAAAGCAAAGTGTCAGTGAATCCTACCTGTAAGCCTAGCTCTTCAGGAGGCTGAGAGGTAGAGAATGCCAGTTTGAATTCAGCCAGGACAGGAAATCCCACCACACTCTTATTTCTGAGGGATTACAGGAATAAAAAATTCCCATGAATGGGGCTATGACTCAAGGGCAAAGCACTACCTTTGAGCAAATGGAGCTCAGGAACATTGCCTAGGCTCACAGTAAAACTCCCGCACCTTCCAATAAAAAAAAGCCAGTAACAACTTGTCACCCCCTGTATGTATGCATGTATTTCTATTGGTGAAGGTCGAGTTCCTATGATGAAAGGTATCCAGCTAGGAAATTTACTTTGAATAGAATGATTTCATAGAACAGAGAGAGTTTTCAAGACAGTACATCTTCCAGGGCTCCTCTCACTGTTCCCATTGTAGCCTGAGGTTTTCTCCACATCAGGGACTGCTGGAAGAAGTCTTCCTCGTTGTTGGAATAGGCCTCACTCCTGTACAGCTAAGTGATTTAAAAAAAACTCCTTCTAGGCCAATTAGTGAGGAGTGTGGGTGGGCTCTGAAGGCCAGGAGAAAAAGGCCTCTATGTACCTCAACCTATCTCTCTGCCAAGAGCTCTGTTGTGACAGGAAGACTTCATTTGTGCACCTCCCATGGCCAAGTTCCCTGCAATTGTCCTGTCTTTGTTAGACTATGTTCCAGTGTTGAAATAACCTGCTGCAATTAATTCAAGGGTCCTTCTGGCAGACAACTAGGGACCTGAGCCTAATGAAATGATTCATTATTGGCAATGATCCTCCCTGTGTTTTCAGAAGCTTGCTAAATCAAAGCACATGTATAATATCACTATGCTTCCTGTCATCTAGGGCTGGTGAAACTCGTCAGATTTTGAAATTTTGACCTCTCCTAGTTGGGCCCTGGATGGCTGTGTTTCAGGGTTGACCACAGGACCTGGGTACTGACTATGAACTCATTGCAGAAGCTCAGTTCTTTATCATTTGGTGTCACAGCTTTACTTCTGGTATCTGTGTGTGTATGTTTGTGTGCATGTATGTGTGTTCATATCCTTGTCCTGGAGCTTCAACTCAGGACCTGAACACTGTACCTGAGTTTCTCCTGTACAAGGATAGCACTCTACCACTTGAGGCACACAGCCAATTCACGTTTTTTTCTAGTGATGTAGTACTAAGGAATGAAACCCAGGGATTCACACATGCAAAGCACTGTACTCCAAAGACACATTCCCAGCATTCTACTTCAGGTTTCTTTCTTTTGTTGGAAATTGGAGGAATTTAAATCTAGGCCTGGGTGTTATCCTTGAGCTCTTTAGTGAAAGCCAATCGCTCTACCACTTGAGCAACAGCACACCTTCAAGTTTTTGGTGGGTCACTGGAGAGAAGCGTCTCAAGGAATTTCCTGTCCAGGCTGGCTTTGGACCGTGATCCTCAGCTCTCAGCATCCTGAGTACCTAGGATGACAGGCACGAGTCAGCAGCGACTAGCTTCCACTTCAAGTTTCTAAGTGGTGAATAGGAGATAATAGTCTCATGGGACCTTTTGTGTCTGGGATAGTTTTGAACCCAGATCGTCAGATCTCAGTTTCCTGAGTAGGCAGGATGACAGACCTCAGCTACTACATGACTAGACTGTAACACTCTGTTGCAAGGGGGTCCTTAGCTCCACATGGTAGGGCACTACCCATGATCCCCACTGGTAAGTGTCAGTGGCTAGGCCCTGAGTTCAAGGTTCATGATCAAGAAACATAAACCAAAACAATTGTCAGCAGGAGACAACTCACTAGAGTTAGGTACATACATAATTTTGGCCCTAACATGAGGACATATCTGAGCCACAATTTCTCATCTGCACAATCATCTTACTTGTGTAGCTCTTAAAAGAACCAGATGAAAAAATAAAAATTGCACCCCTGCACCCCATGAAGGACTCAGCACACAACTCATGAAAGACTCATCACATAGCTGTAACCCACATAATGTCATTAGAAATAGGGGGCTTTCATCAGTATCACCATTCTTTCAGAAACACGCCACATACAGTCCAAATTTAAATTTTAGAGGGGTGAGATTTTTTTGGGGGGGGAGTCAGCCACGGGGATTGCACTGAAATGTTGGGGGTACTGTCCTAAGATCTTTTGATCAGACTAGAACTCTAACACTTTAAGCCACAGCTCAGTGTTTTACAGACTTCCTGCCAGGGCTGGGTTTTAAACCCACCAGTGTCAGATCTCAGCCCCCGAGTATCTTGGATGACAGGATGAGCAAGCCAGCAGCATCTAGTTCATGGAACTGGGTTGCAGCGGTTTACCTCTGGCTAATTCAGGTTAGATGGCAAATGTCAGTACTAGACTCCCAGCTTGCTCTGTGATGAGGTATTTGCAGCCCTATCCTTATATAGTTGCAGTCAGAACATTCTCTTTTCCTTTTTTGTTTTTGTTTCGGTGCCAGTCCTCGGGCTTGAGTAAGTTTCTAGACACAGTCCCTAAGCCTTTATGCTCAAAGCTAGTCCTCGAAAGTTTGAGCTACAGCAAAACTTCTGGATTTTTCTATGCACATGGTAGTGAGGAATCCAACCAAGGGCTATGTACTTACTAGGTGAGCACTCTACCACTGAGCCCCAGTAGTGACAAGTGTATAAACAGATAAATGTGTAGATTGGTAGATAGACAGACAGACAGACAGACAGACAGACAGACAGACAGACAGATAGACAGATAGATAGATAGATAGATAGATAGATAGATAGATAGATAGATAGATAGATAGATAGATAGATAGATAGATAGATAGATAGATAGATAGATATAGATATATTTAACGAGAGATGTCTGTAAATTATGAAATTGCATATTTGATATTTCTACCAAATATTGCCAATTAAATTATTCCTTCCTTTTTTAAGTATCATGATTAAATGCCTAATAAAGTATTAATTGAAAATTAGTCAATGTAGTATAATGGTTGTGAATAATTTTATAATGTAATTGTACACTACTAATGTAATTGTTGCTTTTACAACATTCTATTTGTACAGATGCCTATTGGAAAGCGTTTCTTTTTTTAATTTTAATTTTAATTTGTTTTAATTTTTGGGGGGTTTCCGGTCGTGGGGCCTGAACTCTGGGCCTGGTTGCTGTCTCTCAGCTCTTCAGCTCAAGGCTAGCACTCTACCACTTGAGCCACAGCGCCACTTGTGGCTTTTTTCTTTTTGCTTATGTTGTGCTGAGTAATCAAACCCAGGGCCTCTAGCATGCAACACAAGCACTCTACCACTGAGCCACCTTCACAGCCCTGGAAAGCATTTCTTAGAATCTCCCGCCAGCCATTCATTATTGAGAGTCCCAGGATTCAACCTTCAGGCCTAAGTTTCTGATTTCGGCTTGGCTTCCCTAATATCCCACCAAACATCAGCAAGGTAAGGTCATGTACATTGTCTGGGCATTGTTATTTAGCCCCAGGATGGTACAATACAAAGGGAAAAAAAAGTAAAACCACCTTATTGAACTTCTCAGCTTTATCCTTTTCCTTTTTATTTTTTGCCAGTCCTGAGATTTGAACTAAGGACCTAAGATCCCAGGATCGTCTTTGGCAGAGATGCCAAGACTTGAGTTCAAGCCCGGTACTTGGACTACAACCAAATAATAACAACAACAACAATAATAATAATAGTAATAATAATAATAATAAGGCTCAGGCTTGGAATTTGCACCATTTTACTGGCAGGCCTGGAATTTAAACTCAGGGTCTGGGTAACTCTGCGGCACTGTGGGTGAAGGACAAGATCACCGTCCTAGAAGACAAGAAGTTCAGAAAAGTTCCAAGGCCCTGAATTGAAGTCCCAGTACTGAAAAAAATAATACTCATATATGAGATCTATTTACATACAAGGGTTTATTCCATATGTCATTTTTTACCCTTATGATTTAGTATTATTACACATAAAACATTTATTTTATTACATCTTATCACATATACTGAGACCCAGGACGTTCACAGAGAAGGAAAAAAATGGGACAAAATTGGCTTCTTACTCCATGAATACATTATTGGCCATGCTGGGATTTCAACTCACAGCCTACAATGTCCAATCCATAAATGGGGTCACAGTATTAGCCCACCAGCCTCCAGAAAACTGAGTTGCAGCCAGGAAGTTCTGAGGACCTGTGATCAAGCCACAGTAGTGTCATATATATATGTGTGTGTGTGTGTGTGTGTGTGTGTGTGTGTGTGTGTGTGTGTGTGTGTGTGTGTACGTATATATGTATATATATGTATATATATGTGTGTGTGTGTGTGTGTGTGTGTGTGTGTATGTGTGCTTGTGCACACATGTGCATGAGTGCATCTTGGTTGTAGGGCTTGAATTCAGGGCCCGTGCTCTGTCCCTCAGTTTTTTCATTCAAGGATAGCCCTCTACCACTTGAGCCACAGCTTTTCTTCCAGTTTTCAGGTGGTTCTTGGGAGAGGAGACATTTCTTGTTGGGCTGCATCTTTATGGTAGTCCTCCGATCTTAGCGTGCTGAGGGAGCTAAGAATATGAGATCATGAGCCATTAGCATCTGGCCACACTTTCCTTCTTGGATAAAACAGAATACCTATTTCCTAGCCAAGCACCCATCTACAGCTATCCCTCCTACCCCTCCCCTAAACCTCCAGGCTTCAGAGGAAACATATTCTCCCCTGAGGACAAAGAAATAGGATGCACTGACAGGTTTGAGCATTAAGTTCTCCACAGAGCCAGGGGCTGCTGGGAGTTGATGTAGAGGTCTGAGATCTAGGCCAGGGAAAGTAGACAGCTGTTAGAACAGAAAGTATGAAAAGACATGCCTATAATCCTAGCTATTCAAGGCTGACACTGGAGGATCAATCAAGATTCAAAGCTAGCCTGGGCATACTCTTATCTCCAAAGAATCACCAAAAAGCTGGGAAGAAGAAATATTATAATTCAAATATTATAGTATCAAACTTGTGCAAACAAGCTAAAGGTTCCCACCTAGGCTCTTCAAGCCTTGGTAACACACACACACACACACACACACACACACACACACACACACACACACACACACACACACACACACACACACCATGTTCATGCAAAATTAGAGATTTCTACACTGTAACCTTTGGGTATTCTCTACCTTTTTCCCCACTAAGTCTGGTGGTTGTTGGCCTAGGACTTCGATGCATCCAACACCACCTAACATCTATAATTTTGGGGAACAGACTGGCTATAACATCAGCCTTCCCCAATCCGAGCTCCTTGATTGGGTCATGGTCTATCCAGACCCTATGGGATACCTTTTACAGACTTGCCAAGATCCTTTAAAAAGGCATCACATGCTGGGCACTGGTGGCTCACGCCTGTTATTCTGGCTACTCAGGAAGGTGAGATCTGGCTTCCAAGCTAGCTTGGGTAGAAAAGTTTGTGAGACTCTTATCCTCAAAGAATCATCACAAAAAAAGAAGTGTCCCTGTGGCTCAAGTGGTAGAGTGCAAGCCTTGAGAAAAAGAGCTCAGGGACAATGCTCATGGACAACAACAACGAGAGGCATTGCATGTTGGCTTTGGGATTGACATGGGCCAAATATTGGAAATTTCAAGAGTGCCAAGATAAAGCAGTACCTCCTTTAGTCCCATGCTCTTCTATCTTGTCCAATCCCTGTCCTTGGCTGTGCTTCAGGACAGGATGGCTCTGGCTTGACGGCAAGGCTCCAAGGACGAACATCCCAGACCAATTGCCCTGGCTCCTTCCTCCCTGCTCACACTGCTGATTCTGCTCTTTGCCATAGACGTTCTTCCTGAAATCCATCCATGAGATCATTGACACCAACACAGTGGTGAATGGTGGGTCCAGCCTAACTCAGGGAAGTCAGAGGTGGAAGCCAACCTGGGACTAGGCTTCTACACTGGGTGTGGGCTGAAGCCAGGGCTGACATTTATTTCATTCTGAGCCTTGCTGGGGTAGGGAGACAGTGTAGACACAACATTGAGTCAGGTAAGATGGGAATCTTTAGCACCACTTGTGTGGGGGAGGCTGTGGCAATCAGGGGGGCACTATTCTTGGTACTCCTCTTTCGGATGTCCCACTCCCTCTCTCATCCCTCAATAGTAAAAGAGAAACTTTAAATAAGGGTGTCAAAGAAGGGGCAGGGAAGTATTTCCGTGTGAACCAGACTTGTGCTTCATATTCATGCTAGCCCCTAATTCCTATTTATCTGAGGATTGGCATGTGGGTTTGGGGGAGGAGGATCATCCTAGCTGAGAATGTAGCTCAGTGATAGACTGGTCGCCAACAAGTCTGAAGCCCTGGGTTTGATTCCACAAAGATAAAGCTGGAAGGGGAGGTGGGGCTCAACTTGTAGACCACCAGTCTTGATCAAATAGAGCTCAAGGACAGTGGCCAGGCCCTGAGTTCAAGCCCCATAACTGGAAGAACAAATCCTTGTGGAGGCTTTATTTTCCCCTTGGAAACAATTTATGCTTTGTGATAAGCATAACATGGGCCTCTTCCCTGGCAAGCAATGGGCCATTAGATGGCTCTGGAATTTGGGCCTCCTCCCAGCAGCCTCTGCTCTACTTGGCCCACAGGTTACCCTTCCTATCACCAGGTAGATGGAGGCCTAGAGAACCCCACCTGGCCACCTAGTTCTGGTGGCTGCTGAGGATTTGGTAAATCAGTATGTCACATAGGGAGTCATCATCCCCATCAGTCTACAGAGAAAAGGGATGGAGCACTGCAAGCCTGAGTGCACCAGCTGTGGGTAGTTCTGGATGTGGGGATCTGCAGCAGGACACCCTCTGTGGGGGAGTCCTGTATGGGGCAGCAAACCCTGACTTCTCCTCTTGCATTTTCCACACTATCCTGAAGTAGCAATTCTTCAAAACCTTTTTGTGCCTTCCTCATTTTGCCCACCCAGGAGCCTGAGGCCTCTGAAGAAGCTGGACTGGTGGAGAGCTCAGCCTGTGTCGGTATCTGGAGCCCCGTGTAGGAGCGACAGAAACTCTTCCAGCTATCTACTCTTCATCTTCTCCTGGGACAGCCGGCACATGCACTCGGCTTTCTCCTGACACAGCTGATCCAGAATGAACATCTGTCCTTTACATGCCAAGAGGGATTCCTGGACGGTGCGGATATGTGCCGACAGCTGGTTGCATCGATGGTGGAGCTCATCTGCAGGAGTCTGGAAGTCCACCTCATCAGGCAGGTTGCGGATGAACCAGATTTTCTTCTTGGATGCCCACATGTCCCACTTCTCATTCTCTCATGTGTTGTGGTGGCAGCTCATGGGCGGGGGACCTGTGGCTCCAGCTCTATCTGGTACTGAGCTGTCCGGGGAAGGGGGAGTGCCTGCAGCAGTCAGGCAGGAGATTCCCCCTGTGGATCTCAGCCTCTGAGAGTGCTAACAGAACCACATCCCTCTCAGTTTGGGGGACATCTCCATTTTCTGCCATGGGCACATCGAGGAGAGTCTCTTCCTCAGCTTTTGCTTCTCCAGGGTTCACAGCTTCCCCTTCCCCAGGGAAAGCCAGGAAGCTCAGCTGGGCCTGCAGGTGCTCCTCCTGTGGACTGGTCACTTCCAGGCACTTGAAACTGTCCTGCCACTTTGGGGGCACCACCTAGTCCCTCCATTTGGTCGGACCCTGCACTTGTTTCAGCTGCTCCAACTGCTGGGTCTGCTTCTGCAGGTTCTACAGCAGGACCTACTACTTGGAGCAAAGCTGCTCATTTGAAGTGATGTGCTGCTCGCAGGTGGCTCTGAGCTCCTGCAGCTAGGCCAGGGACTGCTCCTGCTGCCCCTGCAGCTCACGAGCTGCTTGGCCTTCTCTCTCAGCCACCTCTTTCCATTCCTCTATCTTCTCCTCTGAGCAGTCCAGCTGTTCCCGCAGATGATTCTTCACCTGCTGCACTGAGTCCACGATGCTGGTGAGCTCCTTTTTCTCACTGCTCACCCTGCAGAGAGCATCCCGCAGCAAGGCCAGCTGTTCCTCCAGCTGTGGGTTGCACACACATGCATATCGTGGGGTCTCGGGGATCTCCTGCCGATCTTTGGTTTTCTCCTCTAGTCTTCCCAGTTGCTCCTGCTGCTCCGCAATCTGGAAATGGAGACTCTGATTTTCCTGGACCTATATGTGAAGTTGTTTCTCCAGGTTTTTCAACCCCATCTGCGTGCAGTAGGCATGGGCCTGCAATTGCTGTTCCTCCTGAGATGGACCCTTGGGGGGCCATGGCTCTGCCAGCTTCGTTCTCAGTTCCCCCAACTATTCTCTAGGTGCAGCACCTACCTCGATCCTCACTCCTTCTCCTCTGTCAGTTGGTTTACGTGCTCAGTCAGCCACCAGGCCACCTCCTTCGGCATGGAACTCTCAATGCTCAGGTTCTGGGAGAAGGTGTCTGTCTCCAGATTTGCTGTGGTCACCATTCAGCTCAGGTTGTCCTGTAGCCTCTTTAGTACATCACACCTCTGCAGCACTTGTTGGAACTTGCAGATTCTGTTCTTCCTGTTGCTCCTCTATGTCCAGAGTGCTTCCAGCTTCTCCGAAAACTCTGTGTTCACTTGCTCCAGGTCATAGAAGCTTCTGGTCTTTTCCTTGAGCTGAAGTGTTACATCCTTCAGCTGTTCAAACAACATTTCAGTATCCTTCTGTAAGTAGTAACCACAGAAGCCACCATCTCCAGCTCCCCCATGCACTGCTCTGCAGCCTGTAGGCAGCTGGTGAGAGCTTCGTGCTTCATTTCTCTGTCATCGGCCGCGAGCTGCATGTGGGCTGGTGCCGATTGTAAATCACTTTCTGCTAAAACCAACCACTATATGGGTAGCTTGTGGATGTCTAGCTCTGTTCTCGGTGCTTTGTGAACTTGGGCTACCTTCTCCTTCTCTTTCGCTTGTCAATCCTGCAGGTCTTTCTTTTCCTGCTTCAGTGGTTGGATCTCGGCACAGAACACCTGGTTTCTTCTTTTGCTGCAGTCCAGGGAAGGCACCACATGTCGGTAGCACCTCTGCAGATTCTTGGTGGTATCTGGACCCTTGACACTCTGGACCCTGGTGGCTGTGACTGTGTCCAAAGGCAGGGGAGGCCTGTGGTAAGCATCACCTTTGGCCAGACCCTCCGTTGAATCACCCTCCCCAGTGGTGTTTGTGTTTGGAATCCTTCCCTTTTTTGTATTCTTTGTTTTCTTGAATGTTGAAGGTCTGACGTGAGGATTCTTCTGCTGGTGTTCTGGCAGTAGTTTGTTGCCCGCAGCTCTGACTCAGAGTCTTGTTGTTTCAGACATCTGAGTGCTTTGATGGGAAAGATGGGCTGGCCACATTCCCAGGCTCTGGGAAATCCTCTATTCTCCCACTCACTTAATAGGTTGCCAATTTTCTATTTTACTCCAAATTCGCCTCTAGACTCTTGCTTACCACTCAGTTACCTCTACCTTCCGCAACTTCTGGTAGTGGTGTCAACCAACAGACAGCCGGATGGCTACACAGATTGTTGTGTATGTCTGTTGTTGCCAGTCCCGGACATTGAACTGAGGACCTAGGCACAGTACGTGAGCTGCTTTTGCTCAAAGATACACCTCTACCACTGGAGCCACATGGCTCTACTTCTGGATTTGTTGAAACTGAAGTTGGACAGGCGTCTCAAGTACTTTCCAGCCTAGGGTGAATTTTACCATGAATCTCCTTTCACAGCTTTGCAAGTATCATGGAGGACTGCTGAGAGCCACTGGTGCCTACTTAATCATTGGTCTTGCTGATATTCTTGGACAGACCAGTGAATTCCCTACCTTCGGGTTTAAGTGGTGGGAGCTAGAGCCCACAATTCGAATCCTGGTCCTTCCACCTCCAAATGGCAGGAAATGCTAAGAAAATCATTTTTTCCAGAAAAGGTGCCATAAAAATCTTTCTTTTTTAATTTTAATTTTAATTGTTTGTGAACATACTGTAGAGAGGGGTTACAATTACATGGGCAAGATAATGAGTACATTTCTTATAACGAATTGCAGCCTCCTCCTTTGTTTACCCTTCACATCCCTTCCCAGCCTTTCCACCACCCCCACTGCCAATCCTCCCCAACTTCCCCTCATCAAAGTTGTAAAGTTTGTTTTCGACATGAAAACTTGTACTTCTCATTGTTGCAACAAGTCCACCTGTATCCTTAAACAACTTGGTTTTCCCCATCTCCAGAAATTATACCTACATCAAATATAGTGAAAGCAGGGGTTATAGAGTGGGGGAGGGACATACAAAGAAACAAAGAAATAATCTTATAAATGTGTTAGAAACAAATGCATGAAAGAAAAAAACATTAAAATACAAATCTAAGAGTTCATTTTCCTAACATCACATTATTTAACCTTTTCTGCTTGACTCATACATATACTACATATTACAAATAAGGTAAACCATGGTAACTATGTTTCTTTGGGCTTGGCTTACTTCACTTAATATAATTTTTTCCAAGTCTTTCCATTTCCTAACTAATGGGGCAATGCCATTCTTTCTGATGGAGGCATAGAATTCCATTGTGTATATATACCACATTTTCTGAATCCATTCATCTACTGAGGAGCATCTGGGTTGGTTCCAGATCTTAGCTATGGTAAATAATGCTACAATACACATAGTTGTGCTGGTACATTTAGTTTGGTCTTGTTTGTAAACATTTGGGTAAATGCCCAAAAGTGGGATTGCTGGGTCGTATGGGAGCTCTATGTGAAGTCTTTAGAGGAAACCCCAATCTGCTTTCCAAAGTGGTTGAACAAGTTTACACTCCTACCAACAATGCAGTAAGGTTCCCTTCTGTCCACATCCCCTCCAGCATCTGCTGTTGTTAGAGATCTTGATTTTTGCCATTCTAACTGGGGTGAGGTGGTATCTCAACGTTGATTTGATTTGCATTTCTTTTATGGCTAGGGAGGTTGAGCATTTCTTCGTGTGTCTATTGGCCAACCTTCTTTCTTCTTCAGAGAAGTTTCTCTTTAAGTCTTTAACCCACTTATTTATTGGGCAGTTGTTTCTTTGAGGATTTGTTGTTGGAGGATTTAATTTTTTGAGTTCCCAGTATATTTTAGATATGAGACCCTTGTCCGTTGTATGGCTAGTGAAGATCTTCTCCCAATCCGTAGGCTTTTTATTGATCTTGCTAGCTATAACCTTTGCCATGCAGAAGCTCTGAAACTTCATACAATCCCATTTGTCCAACCTTTCTTTTATTTGTTGTGTTTCCCGGTCTCTATTAAGAAAATTTCGGCCTGGGCCAAGGAGACCTAGGGTTTCTCCTATCCCATCCTGTCGTGTTTTCAGAGTGTCTGCTTTGACTCCGAGGGCTTTGATCCATTTGGAGTTGATTCTGGTGCAAGGTGATGTATAAGGATCTAGCTTTAGTTTTCTACAAGTAGCTAACTAATTTTTACAGCACCATTTACTGAAAAGGCTGTCTTTCTTCCATTCTATTTTTTAACACCCTTATCAAAGATTAGATGGCTATAAGTCTGTAGGTTCATTTCTGTGTTTTCAAATCAATTCCATTGGTCCTGAGGTCTGTTCTTATGCGAGTACCAAGCTGTTTTGATTACCATGGCTTTATAGTAGAGTTTGAAATTTGATATTGCTACTCCTCGAGCAGTGTTCTTGCCGTTGAGTAGCATTTTAGCTATTCGGGGTCTTTTATTGTTCCTTATGAATTTTTGGATTACCTCTTCTATTTCCTTAAAGAATGAGGTTGGAATTTTTATAGGTATCACATTGAATTTGTACATAGCCTTGGGAAGTATTGCCATTTTTATGATGTTAATCTTTCCAATCCAGGATCATGGGAGGTTTTGCCATTTCTAAGTTCTGTTTTGATTTCCTTTTTCAAGATTTTAAAGTTTTCGTCATAGAGGTCCTTCACTTGTTTGGTAAAGTTAATTCCTATGTATTTTATTTTTTGTGGAGCTATTACAAATGGAGTTGCTTTCCTAATTTCAGCCCCACTTTTCTCATTGATGGCATACAGAAAAGCCATTGATTTGGGGGGTTAATTTTATACCCTGCTACTTTGCCAAAGTTTTGAATCAGCTTGAGTCATTTGGGAGTGGAGTCTTTGGGATTCTTTAAATACAAGATCATGTCATCTGCAAAGAGGGAGAGTTTTATTTCTTCTTTCCCTATTTGGATCCCCTTTATGTTTGCATCTTGTCTTATTGCTGTAGCTAGGCATTCTAATACTAGATTGAAGAGAAGTGGAGAGAGGGACATCCTTGTCTTGTTCCTGAGTTAAGAGGAAATTGTTTTAATTTTTCAACATTAAGTATAATACTGGCTGTAGGTTTGTCATATACAGCCTTTATTGTATTGAGGAATGTTCCATGGATTCTTATTTTTTCCAAAACCTTCATCATAAAGAGGTGTTAGATCTTGTCTAATGCTTTTTCTGCATCTATTGAGATAACCATGTGGTTCTTATTCTTGCTCCTGTTTATGTGATGAATAATATTAATTGACTTGCATATATTGAACCAGCTTTGCATCCCTGAAATGAATCCTGTTGATCGTGGTGTATGATTTTTTGGATGAATTGTTGAAGTTGATTGGCCAAAATTTTGTTGTGAATTTTTGCATCAGTGTTCATCAAACAAATGGGTCTATAATTCTCTTTCTTTGATGAGTCCCTGCCTGTTTTTTGGATGAGGGTTATGATGTCTTCATAGAATGTGTTCGGTAGTGAACTTTCTCTTTCATTTTCATTGAAGACATGGAGGAGTATTGGTGTGAGCTCTGCTTTGAAGGCCTTGTAGAATTCAGCTTTAAAACCATCTGGTCCTGGACTTTTGTTAGCTGGAAGGTCTCTTATTGCAGTTTCTATTGCAATGCTTGATATGGGCCTGTTAAGATGGTTTAACTCATCTTGGTTTAGTTTTGGCATGTCAGTATTTGCTAGAAAAATGTCCATTTCTGTCAAGTTCTCAAACTTATTAGCATAAAGTTTTGAGAAGTATTCCCTTATAATGTTCTTAATCTTGGTTGTCTCCATGGTCATGTTTCCATTCTCATCTCTGAGTTTATTTATTTGGGTGCATTCTCTTCTTTATCTGATAAGATTTTCTAAGTTTCTGTCAATTTGTTGATTTTTTCGAAGAAACAACTCTTTGTTTTTTGATTCTCTCTATAGTTTTTTTTGGATTCTAATTCATTTAATTCTGATAAGTCAGAATTAATTAATTAATTAATTTCCATCTACTGGATTGGGTTTTATCTTGCTGCTCTTTTTCAAGGAGGTTTAGATGTGTCATTAAATTGTTGGTTTCAGATCTCCCCAATTTGTTGATGTAGGAGCTCAGAGCTATAAACTTGGCTCTGAGTACTGCCTTTGCTGTGTCCCAGAGGGGCTGGAAAATTTTGTGCTCATTTTTGTTGAATAGCATGAACATTTGAATTGCCTTTCTAATCTCTTCCACTCATGATTCACCAGTGTGTTGTTCACCCTCCATGTGTTACTGGACTTTTTTGGTGGCTTTTGGTGTTGAGTTCTAATTTTATTCCCTTGTGGTCCGAGAGAATGCAAGGTATAACTTCAATGTTTCTGAATTTAGACAAGTTTGCTTTGTGGCCTAAAATGTTGTCTAATTTAGAAAATGTTCTATGTGCTGCTGAGAAAAACGTGTGTTCTGATGCTGCTGGGTAAAATATTCGGTAGATGTCTGTTAAATCTAGTTGATCTATGCAGATGTTTAGATCTGCGGTTTCTCTGTTGAGTTTTTGCTGAGTTGATCTCTCTAGTGGGAAGAGTGGTGTGTTAAAATCCCCAACAATTAATGTCTTTGGATCTATGTGGGATTTGAGGGAAAGTAGTGTTTCTTGGATAAATTTGAGTGCTTCATTGTTTGGGGAACAGATATTTAGAATGGTAATATCCTGCTGAAGGAGAGATCCCTTAATTAGTATGCTCCTGAAGGCAGCAGACAGAAGGATGTTGTTTTTTTATTCCACTAGACAGTCTATGTGGCTTAATTGGAGAGTTAATTCCATTAATGTTGATAGATAGGATTGAGTGGTATTTGGGAGTTCCTGCCATGTTAGCCACCTTCTTGGGGGTTTCAAAAACTGGGTTCTTCCTATGGTTCTTGGATTCTCAGTTTGGGTGCAGTTTCTTAGTGTTTATTGTGGTCTTGTTGGTTTTCTATATGCAGGACATCTTTAAGAATCTTTTGTAGGGCTGGTTTGGTGGCGATGGATTGTTTCAATGTTTCTTTGTTATGGAAGTTTTTTATTTGGCCTTCAGTTATGAAGGAGAGTTCAGCTGGGTACAGTATTCTTGCTTGATAGTTGTTTGATTTTTAGGGCATGGCATACATCATATCAGACTCTTGTTGGATTGTCTCTGCTGAGAAATGTGAGGTGATTCTAATTGCTTTCCCTTTTTTGGTGATTAATCTTTTCTCCTTGATAGCTTTAATGATCTTTTCCTTGGTCTGAATTGATCCTGTGTGGATTATAATGTGATGGTGGGATGTCCTATTCTAGTCTGGTTTATTTGGAATTCTAAAAGCTTCTTGTATCTGAATAGGTCTATCTTTTTGCGTGTTTGGGAAGTTCTCTTCTAGGATCCTGTTAAACAAATTTCCTAGACCATTAACTTCTGTTTCTAGGTTCTCCTCTGCAACCATTTTTCTTAGATTAGGCCTTCAGATGGTGTCTTCCAAGTTTTGGATAGATCTATCATATTTCTTGGACTTGTCTTGGATGGTTTTATATTCTTTCTCTATAATACCTAGTATTTCTTCAATGCCCGAGATTCGATCTTCTGCGTGGTCTAACCTGCTGTCAAAACTTTCTACTTTGTATTTTATTTCTTTTCCTTCTAATTGGGCAGCTTTGATGGCTTTAAATTCTTTGTTGAAGCATTGTTTTAGATCTTGTATGAACTTCTTCACTTCCTTAATTTGGTGTTCACTGTTTATTCTCAAATCACTTACTTGATGGGCTATGGTTATCTCGTGCTCCCATTCCTTCTGTTGGGTCCATTCAGCATTCCCTTTGTGGTTTCCCTGACTTCCTTCAACTCTTTGTTAATGGATCCCATGAATGCCTTTAGTGATCTTTGTGTATTCTCATCCTGTACTCTCAATTCCTGTATTACTCTTTCCTTAGGTTACTCCCACTCCCATTCATGCCATTCCTGTAGTTCTCTTTGAGTGTTCTCAGCCTGTTAACGCCATTCCTGCCTTTCTGTTTGAGTATTCTCAAGCTGCTCATGCAAATCCTTTATCAGTTTTTGAGTAGCTTCCTCACGCTCATGATATTCTTGTATAAACCTTTGGATTGCCTTCTCTCTCTCCCTATCATGCTCATACAGAGTCCTTTGTAGGTTTCCAAACTTTTCCTGCATTGACCTTTTGTTTGCTTTCTCTCTCTCCCTATCACGCTCATACAGGGTCCTTTGTATGTTTTCAAACTTTTCATTTATCATGTTTGCCAGCAGTGTTTGTAGAGCTATTTGGGAACTCTCCTCTGGATTATTCATTATCTGTTCTGTCTCCTGCTTATCATGAGTGGGAGTTGAGATACCCGGACTTGACATTTTTCTTCTGTTTTTCCAGCTTACTCTGCAGATTTGGGATAAAAATAGCACCAGTTTTGTGCTAGAACACTAACTTAAGGCAAGCATCAACCAAAATCTGTATTTGCACGGTCAATAGTCTGCAGATACAATCTAGTTCAACAGATACATTTATTCAACATCAGACAACTATATATTAATGGGCTATGAACCGCAAAGATGAATTTGGAAAACCAGAAATTATTAGGGTTAGGGAGAAATGTGGGTTAAAAATAGGAATAGAGTGATGTGGGAAGGCACAGGTAGAGTTAACTAAGTCCTAATCTCAAAGCAGGAAATAGGTTGGATAAGATGAAAGGAGAGAGAGAGAGAAAAAGAAGAAAGAGAAAGAAAAAAGAAAAGAGACCAGAAAAATAGAAAATAATAATTAATAATACTATGCATATCGAAAACAAACTATTCAGAGGAGAACATGAACATAATGGGAGAAGGGAAGGGATATAAAGGACATGTGAAAAAATTAAAAATAAAAATACTTAAAATATTATATAGGTATAAAAAGTTAGTACTGCTATTAGGCAATTTAAGTCTCAGAGGTTTTGAATTGAGTAATAAATTTGTGGGTTAAGTGTGTACTCAATGGGGGATAAGGTCTAATAATCAACTACGGGTTTATCTGAGCATGTGCAGGACAACAATTAAGTCACATAAAGAAGAACGAAAGGGAAGAAAAGGTGAAAAGAATAAGAAAGGAAGAAAAAAACAGAAGTCCAGTAGAGCTAAACAAAAAACAAAAAGAAAATTAAAAAAAAAGAAAACAAAGAAAGAAAAACACAAACACATATGTATCCCTGAAATAAAAATTATAAGAGGAAAATAAAGTTACTAGAAAACAATATTTTTCAAAAAAGGTAAAAATTATAGATTAAAAATTTTTAGAAAAGAAAAAAATTTATAAAAAGTACCAAAAAGAAGAAGAAGAAGAAGAAGAAGAAGAAGAAGAAGAAGAAGAAGAAGAAGAAGAAGAAGAAGAAGAAGAAGAAGAAGAAGAAGAAGAAGAAGAGGAAATAGTTCTTTAATTTTTTGGGGGAGGGGTGGGAAAAATCTTGTATCTCCCTTGTGTCCTTAATCAGCCTCTTGTTGTAGTCTCTGGTCTGCTTTTGGTCCTGTGGCTTGGTTGGTTTCTTAAGTCAGTTTGTTCGAACAGGCAGAAAAATGCTCTGCTTTAACCAGTGTTTTGTGATCGTCCTCCCAGGGTAGTTCAATGGGAGTAGGATCTGCTTTGAGTATTACAAAAGAGGGAAATAGCTTTTTCCTCAAGTTTGGAGATACTGTGATGAGGGTAGGTTCTGAGTAGAGTTGAGGCACTTCAACAAACAGTAGCTTTTCCGGGGGATAGTTTGTGAGAAACTTACGGAGCCCAGCATAGAGCCATTCTCAGGGTTTCGGTTTACTTAATTTCAATTGATTGTCGAGGCTGCTAAAGGGAGGGACAGCTTCTGGATCTGATAACCCAGAGAAGAAAGCCACTCCTAGCTCTGCCACCCGAGCTGAGTGACTTTTGCCTGGGTGTAGCTGAGTCTGGCAGGTCAGGTTAAGTTCTTGTGACCTGCTAAATGACTCTAGTTTTATTCAAAGGCCTGAGTTGGAGCTAGCAGCTCCGTTGAGCTTTGTCGGTATCCAATATGGAGATCTCCGGTACTGGGGGGTGGGAGGGGTAGCCTTCCCTCCTCTGCTCCCTGAGAAGGAGTGAGGACGTCAGGCTTCTACTTACGCCGAGTCTTGGTTCCTGGGTTGTCTCTGGTCCGCAAACTGCAGGATGAAGATATCCCAAGGAACTCATTTTTATCCATATGAATACCAATGGAATGTGATGTATGTCATGATTGAATGGGCAATTCTTGAATGATTCTATGATAAAATTATATACAATTATATTCTAGGATACTGATTGATATTAATCAATACTTTATGAAGTGTTTAAAAAATTACTTTCATTAAAAGGAGAAATAATGAAATACCTAAGAATTGGTTGTCACATAGCATAGAGATGCCATTTTTTTCTGCCAGGACTGGGATTGCAACTCATGGTCTGGGTAACTCTGTTGCACTGTGTAGGAAGGGGAAGGTTGCTTTCTTGAAGTCAAGAAATTTAAGTCTGTTCTTTACGCCTGAAATCGATCCCCACCACTAGCAAACATCCTATTTGTGTACATTTTAAATATATGATTTATATTTACATACATATATTGACTCCATATTGCATTCAGTGTAGTTATTCATTTTACCTTTTGTTTTGTTCATGTAGTAACCAGTTATTTTATTGAATAGTATGGCACATAGAATATTGATTACATTGATTACATAGGATATAGGACTGCATATGTATTCCACTTCATACCTGACACGCAGTATGTTCACAGAAAGGAAAACAAGTGTCACCATCTGTTTTGTACTCCACAATTCATTGTTTGGGAGTGCAGGCATATGAACTCATGGCCTACAGGGCCAAATTCATGAATGATTGAGTGTCAACATGCCATCCTGGGACAAACTGAGCTGACAGGCATTTCCCAGGACCTGAGATTGAGCCCCTTTGGTTGACAAAATAAGAACAGATTGGCACGCACATCGTAGTATGCTAATAAAAATATATATATTTATAGTGTGCCAGAGGTGTCTATCCATTATTCAGTAATATAGACCACATTCCTAACAATTCTTGGGTATTTATTATGCTTCCATATAATTAATATTATTGTTTTCATCCTTAATAAACTATTAATTAAATCAATGTCCTGAAATTATTGCGTCCCTGTAAGAAATACAAACAAGACCACACTAAAGCTCCCAGCACGCCTTTGTTTATTGCATCATTATTTACCATAGCTAAGATATGGAACCAACCCAGATGCCCCTCAGTAGATGAATAGATCAAGAAAATGTGGTATATATACATAATGGAATTCTATTCCTCCATCAGAAAGAATGACATTGCCCCATTTGTTCGGAAATGGAAAGACTTGGAAAAAATATAGTAAGTTAAATAAGCCATACCCAAAGAAACCTAGCTCCCATGGTCTTTATTTGCAGTAACTAGAATATGTCTGAGTCAAGCAGAATAGGTCAGATAAGCTGATATTAGGGAAATGAACCCTAAGATATGTATTCAAATGTTTTTTTTTCTTTCATGGGCTTGTTTCTAATACATTTATAAGATTATTTCTTTGTTGCTTTGTATGTCCCTCCCCCATGGTATAACCCCTGCTTTAACTGTATTGATGTTGGTATAATTTCTGGAGGGGAAGGGCAAAAACAAATCGTTTAAATAGGGATACAGGTGGACTCATTGCAACAATAAGATGTACAAGTCATTATGTCGAAATCGAACTTTGCAACTTTGGTGGGGTGAGGAGGATTGGGTGGAGGCGTTGGGGGAGGATGGGAAGGGATGGATAGGAGAAACAAAATAGGAGGCTAAAATGCTTGACAAGAAATGTACTCATTGTCTTGCACAGGTAATTTTAAGCCCTCTGTACAGTATTTTCACAAGAAAAAATAATAAATTTTAAAAAAGAAAAAAATCATGAAGATGTCATGATCTTGTATTAAATGGACTCCACTCCCAAGTTACTTGAGCTGATATGAAACTTTGGCTAAGTAGCAGAATATAATTTTGTCTCAATAAAACCAACCAAGAAAGGAATAAAAAATAAACAAGAAAGAAAGACACAGTTGGAAATTTGGGCTAATTTTGTCATTATGTTTTGAGAATTCAAGTTTCCTATAGAAATGCAACTCAAATATAATCCTCAGTTGTGTTTTAAATGTTGTCTTAATTACATAACATTTCTAGTTGCAAAAGAGCTCATGATTCCCAACCAAAAATTTGAAAATGTAAGCATCATTCTGTTAGATTCCAAAGAAATGATGAAGAATTACAAAAGTCAAAGCCTGGAGAAATAGGAAAGTTCATTTAATATAGGACATTGTAGACTTGCCTAAATTAGAATTAGATTTAAAATAGATAATTTTTGTTTGTAATTTAATATTCTATAGGATACTTCAAAATTCTTTTCAAATAAAAGATTTAATTTACAAATTCACAAATGATTCTGGCATTCTAATTGACTAGAGTAGTCTTTCAAGTGAGGTATAATAAGAACTTAGTTAATAGATAATTCCAACAGTTCATTTGTAAAATGATGATGTGAATAATCTAGACAAATTGTCAACAAATTGATGATATTAATTCATAAATATAGGAAAAGAGCAATCTTTTGAGACTTTGGTGTAACATCGTATGAAGAGAGTAATTATGTGACATTTTTTTCTACCTTTACATAGCACAGGAAGTAATTTCTTAATTATGTACCTCTGTATACAATGAGAAAAGTGCTGTGTTTGAGGGGTTTTTAAATTTTGTTTTTGTTGTTTGGTTTGTCCTAGGGCTTAACCCCTGGCTTGGGCACTGTCCCTGAGCCTGTTTTTGCTCAAGGCTACTGCTCTACCACTTGAACCTCAGTGCCACTTTGGTCTGGCTTTTCCTTATGAGTTTATTGGAGATAAGAATCCAAGGAACTTTCCTGCCTGGGTGGGCTTTCAACCATAATCTTCAAATCTTAATATTAAGATATACAGACCTCCTGAATATCTATGATAGATAATATATATATATAGTAAAATAAATATAAAATAAAAATAAATTCTATTTGCAAGTGTTCTGATCTCAAGAATACCACTGTTGGGAAAATGATGTAGCAAAGTTAAGTGTATTATTCTTTCCACAATAGGAAGGGCATCACATTAGCAAAAGTGTAGTATTTTTTTCACAATATTGATAAACTAGTCATGATGTGAATTTAGGGAATTTTAATGTGCACCTTACAAGTTGGAAACTGTTGGGCTAGGATGACTTTATGGCATAAAAACTTGGGATTGATTGTCATAGAAATAATAGTTAATCTGATGAACAAAAGTTTACCCTTACAGAATTTTTATTGGAAGTGGCACTGTGGCTCAAGTGGTAGAGAGTTCACCTTGAGCTGCAGAGTGCAGGGACAGTGCCCAAGCCCAGATTTCAAGCCCCACGACTTACCATAAAAAAAAGAAATTAATTATTATAGTTACTTCATAGTTTTATCCTCTACAAGAATGTGTCTATTTTTTCTGTTGACTTTTAAATATGTAATGCCTCAATGAAAACTGCATCTATTGCAGAATTAAATAAAGTACAAACAGGTACTCTTTTGAATGTCTCTGGTATGGCATGTTCAGAATTTGAAAATGAGTAGTTAGTAGTCATAGGAATGTTGAGGAACAGATATATTCTCTCCTCTTAACAATTAGTAAGTTTTCAAAGTTAGGAGTTTCCATAGAATTGAACGGTTTTCTGTTTTAATATGAGACAAAACTAAAAATAATGTTTTATTCCAAATAATGCCAAGTATATTCTGAAAATACTGTATAGTTTGATAACATTCCAATTGATGTCTGATAAAGAAAGAGGTAATTCAAATTAGCAACCAAAATGTTCATTTTTTAAAGGTAATAAACATAAAATAATATTTACTATACCAATACAGTGAAATTATATTTTATGTAGCTCATTTTTTAGCTTAATTTTATTGTCAAGGTGATATATAGACGGGGTTGCAGTAATTGTAAGCTATTGAATATATAACATGTCGAAATTTTTACCCCCTCCCTCATTTTTCTCACACTTTTCCTTCATCCCAATACCACTCACAAATTGTAATGTAAATTTCCAACATATTGTCCTGTGACTATTGCTATTGCAATGGTTTGCCTTTTGTCCTTAGTCTCGCCATTTTATTGTTCTGCTTCCCTTGCCAAATGAAGATAAATATATATACAATACAATTGTATTGTATTTGGATATTGAATCCAAATACAACAATGGACAAACCATAGGGGAAAACACAAAAGAAAAAAGAAATCACATAGTACATTAAAAACAACAACCACAAAGAAAAACCTCTCAGCATCATTTTATATGATCATTTATACATAGCTATTGATTCATTCTGCTCATCTGCTAAGACTATCAGATATTTCCTAGTTATTACAAATGAGGGAAACCATAAAATCTGTTTCTTTGTTTCTTGCTTATTTTTTTAGTAGGATTTTTCCATGTTTTTCCATTTCCTTATGAATAGAAAGCATAGAAGTACACCGTACATATATAACCATATTTTGTCAATTTATTCATCTACTGATTAGCATATTGTTTTAAAACATGATTGCATGTAAGTATCACTTAATGCCATTCAAAAATGACAGATGCTGCCTCAACAGATATACTAATATCATGATTTCTAGGTAAGATAGTATTTTATGGAGGTACAAATGTTGAGATATAGGATGAGCCTGATGTATATCTTGCACGAATTAGCCAGGAAGATATCCAATATCATGTAGGATAAAAATGGTAGTGAAAAAATGTTTCCCTTGAGAAAGATATAGGAGGCTGTCAGAAGTATGAAGTAGTTCAGATAAATTTGAAGAATTTAGAAATGCAAGCTCAATTATGTCTCTTGAAATAATAATTATGTAAATTGAAGGGCAAAAAAATGGTAAGAGAATAAAATAACTGACAGCAGATCATTATCCCAAGTTAGAGTACAAAAAGACATAATCTATAACTTCCAAGTTAAAGAGATACCAATATAATATGTCCCACTTAATTTAGGTACATGCAAAATATTTACTTGGCTTTCCCCTACTTAACTGCTCCAAAATAAATGAACACTTACAAGAAAAGTTATGTTATTACCATTGTTTCAACACTAACTGTGATCAGCCCTCTTTTTCTCACTTTGCACTTGGTAAATTGATGATGTTGTGGCTGATTAGAGTCAGAATTAGGGGCTTCTACTTGTACAATTATCCCAGAACAGTTTAAAGCAGTTTTCCGCCCAAGATATCCAACTACATTGTCTGAACTTGTACTTTGAACAGACCCTCACACCTGAGCACATTATTTGAAATTATACTTTAGCTTTTCTTGGCAAATTCTACTTTGTGCCTTTGTCTTCTTTGCACATTCCTTTTGAGTTCATAGTTGATCTATTTCCATTTCATCTGTACAAACTGCTAAGAACATTGTTCAACTACCACTTCTTGTTTGTACACGCCCAGTCTAGAAGGTACTTTGTCCATGTTAAGCAATACGGTAATATTCACTCTCTGAGGAGAAAAGTTCCACAAAATAACCCTATGCCCACATTAAAGAATGTAGAATTTAAAGCATTTTGAGACAGTGATATTAGAATTGAAAGGCTCCTTAGGGACATTTTCATGGAGTTCATTAGTTTACCCAGGAGAAATTTAAATATCCACAAAATTTGGAGCTAATTAGTAAGCATCCAAATTAACATTAGATCCTAGATGTTGTGTTAATACAAGTCACGATTGTCTTATTGTTAAATCAGAATTCTTCACTACTTGACAATGTGTATGAGAAAGTGAAAGAAAAGCATTAAAGCAAAAGGTCTTATCTTGTTAGGCATTTAATCATAGTGGTGAGAGTAATGTCTGAATTTTTCCATTCAATAAAAGCTTGAAGTTTATAAGAACATTTTCCTACATATAAGAATTTGTGTCAGGTTGGTTGACAGTGTTATTTCAGCATGGAGATATACCTAACAAGATTTAGATTTCGATAGTGTATATGGCAATTATGATGTGTCAATTGCTATTGAGGCATTTTCTATTCTAAAGAGAAATCAATTCCAGGAGTCTTCAGTCACATCATTAAAGCTGTATGTTCAACCTAATACTTGGTGTTATTTGTCCTACATTTATAATGAGTAGGCTGATAAGATATCCAAACATATCTAAATATATTTCAATAAAATCCCAAACTGATATGCATAGATGGGTCACTAATTGGAACTGTAGGAGAAATTAGGCTTTTTTGTGCTGTAGTTCAATCTATAATCTCCTAGCTAAATAAAGTTTTCAAAAATATTCACATAATACCACTAAGAAAAGTTCATGACAGTTATATCTGTATAATATTTCTAAGGTCAGGATTAAAGCATTTGTTCCCAACATTTAGAATCAACAGGATCTGTTGAATTAATCTATCCAGAATTTTGTCCTCATATTCACATCTCAACATTTTATCAATATAACTTTCACCAAAACACTGTTCTTATTGAACTTGTCTATGCCCTTTTACTTTTCAAATCCAAATAGTAGGTTTCCTTCAATATCTTCCTGAAAATTCTTTCCTTCCTTTTCTTCTGTAAATCTGTGTTTATTCCTTTTTTGTTTCCTTATTTATCACTTTCCTCCAATCTTTTCCACTCTGGTACTCACATTCTTCACACTTTCCTCAGAACATTCCTTTTCCTCTTCCCTTTAATAATGTCCCTGATTTTATTATTTTTCATATTCATTGTTATGAATATTTTGATGATGTCCAAACAGACCTATCTTTGCATCTGTTTAACATAAATCTTAGAACTATCAGAGAGTTTTTTCCTCTAAATCCATCTTTATCACCAAGATAAATCCATCTAAATCCATCCTTATCACCAAGAATGTAACTAACAGAGTTAGGAGACAGAGATGTGGAAAAACTTTAGATTTCCTCTTACTCTACCTCCATCCATTAGATAAGATGAATGACCAAGATTTTCTCAGTTTCTGTCACTAATGTAATTTCTATGTACTTCTTTTTATGACCCTGACACACCAGCCTATTGCAAATACTCATCACCAGTCACTCAGTCCTAAAACAACTGTTTACTAAGTATGCATTTCTCCCTAGTCTTTTCATATTGGTCCTCTCCATCACCCAATGAGTCTCCTTGTAAGCACACAGAGCGAAGAACTCAGACAAAAATTCTAGTACCATTAATTACTCACAACATTGAATGTTGGTCTTACATTTAATGGATGTAATCTGCCAGAAATATTGAAGAATATATTTGTTGACTTCTAGAGCAAGGAAAAAGAAAGTAAACAGTCCTTACATTTTCAACCTTAGCTTACCAATAAGGAAAGAGTCAAATTCAGTTTGTTGTTATAAAGTCAGAAATAGTTTCATGCAGAAATAAAAATAAATTTTAACTCCTGGCTCTGCAACTTGTGTCCTTTTATGGTAACTGCAGATATGTAAGTAGTATTATGTAAATTGTGTCATGTACTTACAACTGTAATGAAGAACATACTCTTAATATATCATTTGAAAACATTGGTTATTGAATGGTATCTATATGAGAATGTTATTTGAACTAATCATCACACTAAGTTGAAACCTACATCTTAGTCCATCAAAATGTGGAAATAAATGATTTTATTTATAAGAAAATAATACCACCAAGAACAGTGAGTGTATATACATTAGAAAGACTGCTGGAATAACATTAGGGTTTTTACTGTCTGTACCTGTTTATGTGATTGTAATTCTTGATATTCAAACTCTCCTTTTGTTATTCTGTTTTGTTTGGTTTGGTTTGGTTCGTCATGGGGCCTGGACTCTTGGCCTGGCATTGTCCCTCAGCTCTTCAGCTTAATGCACTCTACCACTTGAGCCACAGTGCCACTTCCCGCTTTTTCTGCTTATGTGGTTCTGAGGAATCAAACCCAGAGCCTCATGTAGACAAGGCCAGCACACTGCCACTGAGCCACCTTCCCAGCCCTCCTCCTCTTATTCTTTTGTATGTAATCCCACGCTGTTTATAACTATGCATTCAATGTGGGAAATCCAGCTTCAAAGATATCTACGTATTTTTTTTTTCCTTTTCAATCACAACATCGTCATTATCAGGCTACACTGTGGTCATCAGCCTCCCCATCAAAATTATTATTAGCAACATAAGTGCTAATTATTGAATGTTGGATATGTGTCTATGATTTTATTATTTGTCTTTTGATTAATAATTTTAATGTTACCACTGTGCATGAATCCATATTGAAATTTTGAACAAATAAAAAAAACCCTAAACCATATCAGGTAGTTTGACTATGTGCTTATAACAAATTATGGAATAGATTTTTTGAAGCATTGCAATTTCCTAATCAGTATGAATTAACTTCTTCTCTTCCCCTAACTACAGAACCTTTTCAAGTAATATACTGTAAATGTTACTATAATATCATGTGTATATCTAAAATTCCCTTGAAAGTAATAAACTCTACTTTCTATTGAAATATTAGTTATTTTATTCTAGGAAACTTTTAGAAAAATAGACTTTATATCTTTGAAATGAAAAAGGTCAAAAATAGTAGCATAAAATTTTTAGAGCGAATCTGTCTTCTCTCTCTTTCTCTGTCTATATCTGTCTTCTCTCTCTATATATAAATGTTATGTGTAGAATAGTATATTTTTAGAGATTATTTGTCCTCAGAAATATATACATATATCTAAATTTATGTGTAGAATGATATATATTATAGTGAAACAAGTATCTCAAAATATAATTAAAATTAAAAAAAAAAAAAAAACTTCATGAAATCAAGTGCCGGTAACTCACCCTTATAATAAGAGCTATTCTGGGTGCTGAGATCTTAGAATTGTTTCCGAAACTAGCCCAGACAGAAAATTACTTGTTAGATTCTTATCTTCAATTAACCACTAAAAACAACACCCACAACAAAAAATGTAGCACATTAATTTCACAAAAGCATCTTTTAACCGCTGTGAACATTTCTTAGAAACATGAATACATACCCCTGGAAAATGTTAAGTAAAAATGTATAGAACATTTACGTCCATGTTAAAGACATGATTATTTAGATTGTTTAAAATATTTAGGTAATGATTAGAAGTTAAGAATAATGATAGATACGTCATATATTGGGACTGATTTTTTTATTCTATTTTACAATAGTAATAAAATGATATTTATAATGATTATATAAAATTACTCTTGCTTGGTATTTGAATTATCATAAGTGATAAATATTGTTAAATGATTTCCAAAGCAAAGGAGTGTCAATACTTTTTTTTAAATTTAATTTAATTTTATTTGTTAACATACTGTTCAGAGGGGTTACAATTACATGGGCAGGATAATGCATACATTTCTTACCAAGCATTGCAGCCTCCTCCTTTGGTTTACCCTTCACATCCCTTCCCAGCTTCCCCCTCCACCCCAATCCCAATCCTTCTCCTTCCCCCCCACCCCCTCCTGCACCGACGTTGTAAAGCTCGTTTTGTACATGACAATTTGTACTTCTCATTGTTGCAACAGGTCCACTTGTATCCTTAAACAACTGGTTTTCCCCCATCTCCTCCATAAGTTATACTGACATCAAATATAGTGAAAGCAGGGGTTATACTGTGGGGGAGGGACATACAAAGCAATTGAGAAAATGATTTCAAGGCTGGTTCACTCTAAGTCTATATTTGTTTTCTTGTTCTAGTTTTCCTATGTTAGTAGAAATTAAAATTCCAAAAATTTAATGGATATTGGCATTTAGGAATATCTTCACATACACTAATATTGGAGTCCCTTCAGTGGAATTATTTTATTTCATTTGTTACTTTCACAAATAAATCAAGATGATTGTGTATTTTGTTATTTTCACTGCTTTTGGCTCTTATCTTGAGAATACGTTTTTCCTAGAAAACTAGAGATAAGTAATTGGATTGAGCATGTAACATATGACTTTCATAAAATGCAGATGCATAGATTTGTGTCTTTTGTCATTTGCTAAAAGTTTCTTCCAGAAAAGTTTCTCAATTACTTAGAAGTTTTACCCCTTCCCCTCCACAATTATACTGACATCAAATACAGTGAAAGCAGGGGTTATACTGTGGGGGAGGGACATACAAAGCAACAAAAAAAATCATAAATGTGTTAGAAACAATCGCATGAAAGAAAAGAAAACATTTGAATACCTACCTTCGGGTTCATTTCCCTAACATCAACTTATCTGACCTTTTCTGCTTGAATCAGACATATACTAGATATTGCAAATAAGGGAAACCATGGGAAAACAATAGGGATACAGGTGGACTCATTTCAACAATGAGATGTACAAGTCGTTATGTCGAAAAATGAACTTTACAACTTTGGCGGGGGAGCAGGGAGGGTTTGGTGGGGGACAGGGGGAGGATGGGAAGGGATGGGAAGGGGAAACAAAGGGGGAGGCTACAATGCTTGATAAGAAATGTACTCATTATCTTGCCCATGTAATTGTAACCCATCTGTACAGTATTTTCACAATAAAAATAATAAAAAATTACTTAGAATTGATGCATAATTCCTAGGTATTCCAGTTATCACATATACTTTTGGATTGAGTTATCTCTGTATAAACCCAAACGGACAAAATACCCTCAAAATAAACAGAAATCACATCTTTGTTTTAAATGCAGTAGTTTACAATGAGTTTTTAGCCAACACCAAAACATCTTTTTAGCTATTCTGCATTTTGTGTGAAGAAGTTTAACAATAGTTTTTTTTTCCTGACTTGCAATTCACTTACAATATATTATCTCCTTTTATTGTATACATTTTAGTGCTTTGGAAGTGAATTGTGCCTTCATAGGTTTTCAAAGCCCGATTTTCACAAACTTACATTCCTTCAAATAGAAATGCTGTATATTTTAGAACAGACATTAAAAATAGATATAAAATTCAGTTACAGGAATTTGCCCAGCATACATCCTCTGTAGTGTGTCTTTTCAAAAACTTTTTTTGCGGATCATTTCCAGGGTCTCACACATACTATTCAAGTTCACTGTCAATTAACTACATTCTCTATCCAAAAAAGTTTTTTTACTTCTGTTTAATACATTCATAGAAGTGTAATGCCTGGATCCTATAAAATTCTCTTTCACCTTTTGAAGACTTGAAATCTTATTTGCTAAAATGATTGTAGTATTATACAAATTGATCACTATCAGAAGTATATCAATTTCTCCACAAATGCATTACTATATTTTGTGTCCTCTTTTAATATTATGGACTTATTAGTGAGTTTTTATTATTTCTTAGACACTAAAAAGGAGCTTATTTCATATGCCCCTCCTATTGACTATTAATCTGCATATGTTATTTAATAAAATATACTATCCAGGAAAAATATTTATAGAATTAGAAGATATAAAAATAATTAAGTTTCAGGGGCTGGGAAGGTGGCTCAGTGGTAGAGCGATGCCTTGCATGCCTGAGGCCCTGGGTTCAATTCCTTAGCATCACATAAGCAAAAAAAAAGCAGGAAGTTGCTCTGTGGCTCAAGTGGTAGATTGCTAGCCTTGAGCTGAAGAGCTGAAGGACAGCGCCCAGGCCCAGAGTTCAGGCCCCACAACCGGACCCCTCCCAAAAAACACTTAAGTTTCAGAATCACTGTAGCATTAATATTGTAGCATTAACAAATATATGCCCTCTATCTGTTGGATATGGTTTCGTTTCTGTTATAGTGTCCTTGGAATTATGAAAGGTTATCACTTGATATAATCCAGTTCTTGCTTCTCTTTAGCTACTAATGTTTTCCATGTCAAATTTTTAGAAACCTTTACTAATCCGATGTCATGAATTTTTACATTTATGTTTTACAGGTTTTTACATCTCACATTTAGTTTGATAATCATTCTTTGTAAGGTTTGAGGTAGGCGAGGTGCTGGTGGCTCAAGCCTGTAATCCTAGCTACTGAGGAGGCTGAGATCTGAGGATGGTGGTTTAAAGCTATCCTGGGCAGGAAAGTCCATGAGACTCTTATCTCCAATAAACCACTAGAAAACTGGCAGTTTTGCTGTTGCTCAAGCGGTAGAGTGCTCACCTTGAGCTGAAGAGCACATGGACAACTCCCAAGCCCAGAGTTCAAACCCCATGACCGACATACATACACACAAAAAAAGGATTGAGGTAATATTCTAAGATCATTCTTTAAATCTAGAGAGGCATTAGTGCCAATACAACCATTTAAGATTCTGTTTTTATTTCATAAAGTCTCATGGCATCCTTTTCAAAATCTGTGGAACATAAAACTAAGAATTAATTTTTGAAAAATCTGTTACCTTCTTCTATGCGTCTGTTCTTATAATAGAACTAGGTTATCTTCACTAAACATGGTAATACAATTCAAAGCTTGTATGAAGGCTCAAGCTACACCATTTTACAAGATTGTTATGAATTCCTTGAATTTACATACGGGATTATTGAGCAGGTGGACCAATATACTCCAGAGATATCTGGATGTTTGATAGTCACTCATATTTTGCACCTTGTGGAAACACAAACCCCTGATATTATATATAGATAAATGTCTTTAGAGATTGCTCAAACAACTAAAATTAATTTAGGAATGAGTTAAGATTTAGATAACATTATAGCATAATAAAGCTGAATGATAACGACTTGAGCTGTACTGCAGAAGAGAGAGAGATAGGGAAGAATGGTGGATCACATAGGAGCTGTATGTCATTGGTATTGTTTCAAAAAACAGAAAGATTTCAGAGAAGAGAAGGAGAAAAATAAAGTGTCCTGAATCAAGTTTCTTTTTAATCCACCTGATAGTTTGGACTGAAAGTCAGATAACATGGAAAAAATAAAATAGAAAACAAAGCATTGTATAGAGCTGTTACAATGTAAAAAAGTTGTAATAGGAATATAATTCATTTCCAAAGAAATAAGAGAAAGAATAAAACTAACAATTGCTAATGTGGATAGAAGATGGATCACATTTTATCATATATAATTTTGGAAAAGCATACTAGGAATGAAAATTTTAAAAAGTCATAACTTAAAACACAATTTGTATTATAACTAGACAGTATAGCTCAGTAATAAAACTTTGGCCTAACATATGTGAAGCAATTGTGTGATCTCCCAAGCATTACAAAGTACACACAAAGCACACACACACAAAACCCACATAAACACACACACACACACATAGCACATACACACATTTGGAATATTGTTATTATCATATTAAACAGGGAAAATTATCACAAACAGTAAAAGTATTTTAATATATGAAATCATAATATTGCTCATACTATTAAAAGTTTAGTAGAAATAAAACAGTCACAAGATACTTGGATTCTTATAGATTAAGTAAATTTAAAATTAAGAAATAAAAGACATGAGAAATTAGCAAACAAGTTTTAAATAATAAACATTTTGAAACATGTATACTTTTATTTTGATAAAAGATTGATGTTACTGGTGTTTTAACTCAAGATTTAGTATATGATAACCAGGTGCTCTATATCTTGCTAGGCATAGCTATATCTCTAATCATTTCACTCTGGAAATTTTATAAGGTCTCAAAGTTTCCCAGTCTTTCCCAAATTACAAACCCTATTTACACTTCCCACCATAGTTAGAAAAAGGAAACCACAAATCACTATGCCCAGCTCAGTTTTTTTTTTTTTTTTTTTTTTTTTTGGTCGGCCGTGGGGCTTGAACTCTGGGCCTGGGCGCTGTCCCTCAGCTCTTCAGCTCAAGGCGAGCGCTCTACCATTTGAGCTACAGCACCACTTCCGGTTTTCTGGTGGTTTTTATTGGAGATAGGAGTCTCACGGTCTCTTCGTGCCCGGGCTGGCTTTGAACCGAGATCCTCAGATCTCAGCCTCCTGCGTAGCTAGGATTACAGGCGTGAGCCACCAGCGCCCGGCTTCCAGCTCAGTTTTTTTTTTTAATTCAACTATAAATATTTCCAAAAAGTGACCATGTAGTGCAGCCTTTTTTAATAAAGTATGTGCTTCTTGAAAATACAGTATTCATTACCTGAACAAATATGTTTAGAACTTTAAGAAATTAAATTTATTTAAATTCATCAACCATATAAAATTTAAGGAAATATTTTTTAAATATTCACATGTTAACTGTTTTGAAAGCAAAAAATATATCTCTGAATAATTTACATATGTTAAAATTATGCAAAACTAAATTAACTAATCCTATAACTCTGAAAAAAGAATAACCCTAAAGAAACAAAAGAAAATAATTAAATTCAAAATTTAGAAAATAAAATGAAGTGTACTCTTTAGTTGACTTAAATAACTGTAAGCCCTCTGTATATCAAGTTTATAATAAAAAATGCATGAAGAAAGAAAAGTACCCATTGGTCAATATCAACAGGAACAGCATCAGTAGTTTTTTTTTTGAGTGTGCAAAAAAATCAATGGAAGCGATAAATATGTTCCTTCCATAATAAATGTACTCATTACTTTATTTAGATAACTGTATCCCCTCTGTAAATTACCTTTACAATTAAATTAAATTAAAATTAAAAATAAACTAAATAATATACCAATTAAGAATTCATAGAGAGCTAAGACGGTGGCTCAGTGGTAGAACTTTTGCTTTGCATGTTTGAGGCCCTGGGTTCAATTCCTCAGCATCACATAAACAGAAAAAAAAACTGGAAGTGGCACTGTGGATCAAGTGGTCGAGTGCTAGCCTTGAACTAGCCTTGAGGAACAGCGCCCAGGCCCAGAATTCAGGTCCCATGATCCGACACCCCCCCCCAAAAAAAAAACAGAATTACTAGAAACCATTGGTTTAAAACTTTTTAAAAAACTGCCCTAAGTACCCAAGTAATATAATTTGATGATACTATTTAAATACTTCGACTTCAGCAGAGAAGCCAAAAGTTTAAAAACTGTTACATAGTAAATTAATAAATCTGAATATATTACTATTAATAATAATCATAAGATGAACTTATAGTAGTAGCCAAATAGGTAAGAAATGAGGCAATTTGCCATTCGTTGGATTTAATATGTGAGAAAGAATTTTCTAGGTTTCTTAAAATATATAATCAGTTTAATGAAGAAACTATTCTGTCACATCATATGATAATTAGATGAAGCTGATATTAGAGCAAAGAGCAGATTGTACTAAGTTTTTGCATGTTAAAGTATATGCTTATTTTGGTTGTGGGAAATTGTGTTCAATTTGGGTATTGTTTTTGTAGAGTGGTGTCATATCATTGGTTAATTTTAGGATATGGGTTCCCTTTCAAAAGAACATGCATCTGATCTGAATTTTTAGCCTTCCCATTATCAAGGGTATAAGGGGTGCACACCAAATTGTCTTGCTTCCTAACTTGGCTGGCCTGGATTCGGCAGCCCTTCCAATCTTAACATGTAGATAGTGCAGGATGGTGGAAATGATCCAATGCACCCAACTATATATTGAGAAGGAAGTCCACTAAACTTTTGGCCTGGGTTCTGTTCTCAAGCCTCCTCAGTAGTTAAGAGTTCAGATGGGAGCCCCTGGTGCCAAGCAATAAGAGTATTTCTTAAAGCAACTAGACATATATATGACTTAGGCATGTGA
This sequence comes from Dipodomys merriami, assembly GCF_024711535.1. NCBI lineage: Eukaryota > Metazoa > Chordata > Mammalia > Rodentia > Heteromyidae > Dipodomys > Dipodomys merriami. The sequence goes on along the minus strand of NW_027202540.1, from coordinate 139,621 downwards.
ACACCTCAGGACAAGAATAAAAAAGCAGTGAAGTATAGAGGACAGGCCCAATTTTAACTAGCTACTTGGAGGCTGAGTAAGATTAGCTAGCTACTCTGGAGGCTGAGATATGAAGACCACTATTCAAAGCCAGTCCAATCATGAAAATACATGTGATTATCTCCAAAAAACCAGAAGTGGAACAATGCCTCAAGTGGTAAACCACTATCCTTGGACACAGAATCTTAGGGATGATGAATGAATAAATTAGCACTTGCACATGAGCATGCGTGTATACACGTGCATGTACACACACACACACACAAACACACACACACACACACACACACACATGAGTATTTCAATGCGAAGTTCTTTTTTTACCTTGCTGTACCCTATTTCCCTGTATTAGTTTACAAATTAACAAAATCAGCTAAGCATCTATTTACATAGAACTCATCACGTTTCTCTAAAGTCAACTCTCTTTTTAGAAGCATGCTTTTATTTGACCCATATGTAAACTATTCAGGAGTTTGATTCTTCTCCCTCAATTCTGTAGAATTAGATGGTTGTTTAGCTTCCCCCTAGAAATACAATTTTGTGAAATCTTGCATCAAGCAACGTATTTCTTTCACTAGAACGCAAGCCTCTGTCAAACAATTAATAATAGGTTTTTCTTCTCTTTGCTTGCATCTGTAGTTTTATTATCTTCATAGATTTTATGATGATCTGTCTGTGCATGGCAAAGACTGCTGTGAAAAAAAAAAACCCATCGCAGCACTTATCATTTATGTACCATCCATAGATATGAAGATGTTTAAATATTACTGAAATTGCTTTGTAATAAATCATGTTCACCTTGACTATCATGAAAAAGAAGAATTGGTTTCTCAGCACTTTAGGTAAGAACTTGATTGAAAGAAACAAAAGGACAAGTGAGGAACAACTCAACACATACATTCAAATGAAACAACACAACCCAAGAAAACAAATTAATTTAGTAGTCAAGAACCTGCAGGAAATGCAAAGACTTAAAACAACATCAGCTATCACAAACTTATGAAAATCCTGACTACATGGGAGTCTACTCTTGAGGATAGAGGTTAAAGCCCAGACTGGACAGAAAAATCAGTACACAATGCCATGCACCTGTTATTCTAAATTCCAGGAAGAATAACATAACATGGACTGAGCCCAACGTCATACACAAGGATCTGAAAAATAATCAGGATAATTTAGAGCTGGGGACATAACAAAGTGGTAAGAACACCCATTTAGGGGGCACAAGACACTCAATTCAAACTCTAATATTTGGGTATGAAAGTAAAAAGCTATGATTTTAAATAATTGGAATAATTGTAAGATTTGAATATTTGAGTGGAAAAATGCATGAGAGAGATAGAATGAACCCACATTCCAATGCTTTCAACTTAAGTGAAAATATTTTATGGTACTTCACACAAAACAGAGTTACCTTGCAAATGAGCATGGTTGTGCATTTGGGTGATGGAAATACTTTAATTACACAGGTGTAAATTAAATAGATTTTATTTGGGTAGATTGTACTTCTTAAACTAAGAACCTGGATGATGTCCCTGAGATTTTTCTCTCAAGGCTACCGCTATACTATTTGAACCACAGTTCCAATTCTGATTTTCTGTTGGTTGTTTGGTGATAAGAGGCTCCTGGACATTCTTGCCCAGGATGGCTTCAAACAATGATTGTCAGATCTCAGCCTCCCGAGTAACCAGGATGACAGGCATGAGCTGTCGATAGTTTTAATAATTTAGTAAATTGTACAGTTACTGAAATTATACATTATCATTATAACCTGCATAATATATGTGAGTATGTATATATCAATGCATATGGATAGAAATATTTTAACATATTTTTGTATCTACAGTACATTTATGAAATCATCCATTATAAAATAAAATGGAAAAAATTTTATAAGGAGCAAAACAAAGGAAATTATTACATGTTTCTTGTTGTTGAATGGAATACGAATTCAAGAATCAGGTTGGGAAAATCATCTCTACGTTAACAAAAAGGATAAGAGCTATTAATTCCAATCCATCTATTTGCCCATGTTGTGCAACCTCACACATGAGTGTCAAAATAAAACCACACTTTTTGCCTTTGCTTTTAACTCACCTGATTTAATTTACGGGTTAGATGAAGTAATCAAATAAAGATTAAAATAATATTATGTGAGGCTATGAATTAGAGCTGAACATGATTTTAAATATGATAATAGCTAATTAAGTTGCATATTTCTTACGTTTACTCTGTCATGTCCCTCATTCCCACATTAGGAAAGTACATAGAAGGTTCTCACTAAATTATATGTACAATTATGAGAAAAATGTTTTGAAAGAATATGGGCACAGTGGTGTTTTAGCTTATTGAGACCTGTAGGGGTAAGTGTGTTTTTGAGGACTTGCAATTCAATGTGATGAAGATGAAGGGAAGGATGTTCTTATTCTGGGTAACTGGATAGAGTATTGCTCCCACAAAGGAAGTGATGAATTATTCCAAAATGTAACAGTAAAATCACTTTCACAATCATGTCCACTGCTGCACTATTCACCGTAGCCAAGTTAAGGAAACAGCCCAGATGCCCTTTGGCAGAGTGATGATTAGAGAAAGTGTGGCACATATACACAATTGGATTGAACCCATCCATTTTGAAGACTCTTACATTATTTGCAACGAAAAGGATAGATCTAAAAATATATTAATGGAACTAAGTCAGAGCCATATTTGGAAGCTAGAAATTTATACAAGTTTACACAAAAATATTAACCAAAGCGTGCTATTTGCAGAGGAGTATTTCAAAGGTGTAATTTCTTATAAAATTGAACTTTACTCCAACAAAATGAATACCAGGAAACTATCACTTGGAATATGTGAGTGGAAGTCAAAAGGAAGGAATAAAAAGAGATATGGAGGAAGAGAGTGAAGGTATAATATTCAATGCAGATAGTATGAAACTAGAAAAAATTAAAGTGGGGCGAGGTTTGGAAGGGTGTGGAAAAGTTATATAAAGATCCATTTTACTTAGAAAACTGATATGTTGAATGAAAATTCCCTTATACAAGTATTTAAGATAATAAGAATATAATTAAAAACAATGGAGATATCTGATCTTAAATTGTATTTCCATCTCTTTTAAAAAATGAATTTATTTGCTCTATAATTTGATGAGAGGGATGGATTTTGTGGCTAGCTAGATCATTGCACATCTGTCTCTCCCTCTCTCCCTTTCATGGTTCTCATAGGTAATATGATTGCTCCACAATTATCCTAATTTATTTTGCTTTTATATTTTTGGTTGCATCATTTCACTTTCTGCTCTACCATATCCCAATTCATTTACATAGAATACATTATTTCCTGTTTTCTCATTCTTAGAATAAGCTGCACAAGAAGAAAACACTGGTCCTCATTTTCAGTCTGTACCTTTAAATACGGAGGAAAATCTTTCCTCTGCTCTCTACCAATTCCCTCCTCTCCAGTTCGAATAATTTAGAATAGTAAAAATGAAAAAAGAGAAAATAAATAATAGTGAAAAAAACAGATGCAGAAAATTCACCAGATTTTTCTGACCATTTCATCCAATGTGAACTATTGGGGAAATACATGGAGAGCTCATTCTCATTGGCACTCAAAGTCTCTGGTTAGGCAATTCTGATGAAGTTGAGGAACAAGATGAAAAAGTGAGAAATGGTATCAATTGCAAGAAAAAAATGAAATAGTATCCAAGCAAATTTCTTCTTTGTTCTGCTGAAAATAATCGCCTTACTACAGTGCAGAGACTATTTTCCAAAAAGGCCACTCATGTGATTACTAGGGATGACGATGAGTATACCCCTCTTCATCGAGACGCCTACAGTGGACACTTAGATATTGTCCATGAGTTGGTGGCTCAAGGCAGATATTCATGTAATAACTGCGAATGGCTGGACATCCCTGCACAGTACTTATACATGGAATAATAACAGAGTGGCTTCTTTATTTCATCATGATGCAGATACCAATGGCCAAGTTAAAGGCCTCTTGACCCCCTGCATCTTGCTGCTGGGAATAGATATAGCAAAGATACGCTGGATCTCCTTCTGTTGAACCATTATATCAAGCCAGGTCTGAAGCACAACTTGGAAGAAACTGCATTTGATATTGCCAAAAGGATAAGTATGTATCACTACCTCTTTGAAGTTGTGGAAAGCTGTACAAATTGTTCTCCTAAGTCCTAATGGATCAGTTAAGTTTCTTAAATTTCAAAATTGCCAGTCCATCCTATGTGTCCATAGAAAATATTTTCACAATACAAAGCAACAGCAATACCTTACTTTAAAAATTCATGTATTCCATGGTATTCTTCCAAGTGAATTGCCTGACATTGATGTCAAAATATATTCGAGTTGTTTGTATACATCTATAATGATTTCTATAGAGTTTGTGATTTTTTAAATCAGAAATAATTTTAACTTATCTGTTGAAATGAGTAGTACAGAAACTAAAGATATTTCTGGTGCTTGTCTGAAAAAGTATATTTTAAAATATTTAGTATTCTGTTTGTATAATGTCCATAATATATTTCATTCGCTCCTATATATAATACTTTGAATTTGACATTGTTTTATAATCCATACGTTCATTAATACATGTGTTCTTTCAGATTGCATTCCATATAGAAACATTTTAAGATTCTTTTAATTCCTAGGTCCTTATAGAATTTTATTTCTTTGGGATAAAATGACAATGTTATCTTATTTCAAAAGTTTTATAAAGGTTATGCTATGTAAAGGCCTTTCTAAAACGGTGAAGATTGAATACACTGATGTCAAATTAACTTTTATTTCTATGAATTACACATATTATTACTCTTGTATATTTGTAATCAACTTTTGAATAACTGTTTTTCATTTCTTGCATCTGAATAATGAAAAATATGGAATACTTCACAAATTTTCATATCATCCTTGTGCAAGAGCCATATAAATCTCTGTATTGTAATTCGGTTAGACGTGCTGCTGAAGCATGTAGTATCCTATAAACTTAAGTAATTAATGATGCAATCTTAAGACAGGCATATATCCTTGGTTGCCTATTTGTAACAAGGAAACCTTATTGTTCCCAAAATTGCTATTCATCTTATTTCTTTAAAATTCTGTGTATGTGGAAAAAACTTATGTTGTTTGTTTGATTGCTCACATTTGCAAGTTTTTGTAAATGACTACTTTAAGTCTTTTTCATTTGAAATTTGATCATACTTTGAAGCCTTTATAGATAGGTGCAAAGGTGATGGATTTTCAAGTACTTGTTTATTAACTGATTTAGCTTTGTTGAGCTAATGGATTCAAAGTAAGCCTTGCTTAGAGCTACTTCTAAACTTCTGCAGCTTAAAATTTCCCAAATGAGGTCTTGCTGGCACAAATGTCTCCTTGACCTTTTACCCTTGCTTCATGTAGGAACAGCCCAACCAGAATGTCTTACCCTGACAGCATATATTGTCTTACTGGAGCAAAAATAATCTTAATTACAAGGGATTATAGAGAGACGAACAGTTCAGACAGAACTGTTAGGACTAGAAGGTATTTTTTCAAAATATAACTGTTTATTGCACCCTACCATTTCAAAAGTAACTAAAGCCAAGAAGGTGAAAATATTGTTCATATGCATGATTACCTAATGTCCTGGCCTGACTACCATCCAACCAGGCAGGAAGTTACACCACTGATTTTCTATCACCAAATATATTCCATAGCTCCAGGAGAAGTCCATATGTTTCTCCTCGTTATTAGGCCTTAAATTAGTAGTTTTTTAATCACAGTGTTTCCTCTTGCCTCTAAGCTGTACATCCTCGAATGGTAAAGCTTTAGTTCTAATTCTACCAAACAATGAGGTAGAGGTAATGGAATAATGCTTTAAAACAGTTGCCTTTGATTCCCTAACCACAATAGAACAATGCAAAACTTTTTCTTATAGATAATTATATATTTTATACGTATATGTGTTGATTTTATATTTCACACAGTGGATCTTACTAGAATTAATTGATAATTTGATAAATTAATTTATATTATTCCAATAAATAGATTGGAATATAAATAATCAGGAGTAGAATATATATTAGAATATAAAAAAGAATCAATGCAAGGTTTTCGGTATAAACTTGTGATACTTTCTAAGTGTTCTTGGTCTTCTGAATTCACATGGTAAAAAAAAAATGTTGTTTTCCTCTAATCTATAAGGGATTTTACTCTGCTGCTCTGTTTATTGTTTTAACTCGCTGGTCCCAAATTGTTTTTCTCCATATTTCTTTTTTTTTTTTAATTGTATTTTATTTTATTTGAGAACATACTGTACAGAGGGGCTACAATTACATGGGCAGGATAATGCATACATTTCTTACCAAGCATTGCAGCCTCCTCCTTTGTTTACCCTTCACTTCCCTTCCCCGCCTCCCCCCTCCCCCCAACCAATTTTACCCCCCTCCCCCCACCCAATTATACCCCCCTCCCCCCCCACACCGACATTGTAAAGCTGGTTTTGACATGACATTTTGTACTTCTCATTGTTGCAACAGGTCCACCTGAATCCTTAAACGACTTGTTTGTCCCCATCTCCTCCACATGTTATACTGACATCAAATATAGTGAAAGCGGGGGTTACACTGTGGGGGAGGGACATACAAAGCAACAAAGAAATAATCTTATAAATGCGTTAGAAACACATGCATGAAAGAAACGAAAACATTAAAATACATATTTAAGGGTTCATTTTCCTAACATCACATTATCTGACCTTTTCCGCTTGACTCATACCTATACCAGATATTGCAAATAAGGGAAACCATGGGTCCTATGCTTCTTTGGGCCTGGCTTACTTCACTTAATATAATTTTTTCCAAACCTTTCCACTTCCTAACAAATGGGGAAATGTCATTCTTTCTGATGGAGGCATAGAATTCCATTGTGTATATATACCACATTTTCTTGATCCATTCATCTACTGAGGGGCATCTGGGTTGGTTCCATGTCTTAGCTATGGTAAATAATGCTGCAATAAACATAGTTGTGGTGGTAGCTTTAGTGTGGTCTTGTTTGTAAACATTTGGGTAAATGCCTAAAAGTGGGATTGCTGGATCATAGGGGAGATCTATGTGAAGTCTTTTGAGGAACCTCCATACTGCTTTCCAAAGTGGTTGAACAAGTTTACATTCCCACCAACAATGAAGTAAGGTTCCTTTCTGTCCACATCCCCTCCAGCATCTGTTGTTGTTAGAGTTCTTGATTTTTGCTGTTCTAACTGCAGTGAGGTGAAATCTCAATGTTGTTTTGATTTGCATTTCTTTTATGGCTAGGGATGTTGAACATTTCTTCATGTGTCTATTGGCCATCCTTCTTTCTTCTTCAGAGAAGCTTCTCTTTAAGTCTTTTGCCCACTTATTTATTGGGCAGGTGTTTCTTTGAGGATTTGTTGTTGGGTGGTTTAATTTTTTGAGTTCCAAGTATATTTTAGATATGAGACCCTTGTCCGTTGTATGGCTAGTAAAGATCTTCTCCCAATCGGTGGGCTTTATATTGATCTTGCCAGCTATGTCATTTGCCCTGCAGAAGCTCTGCAATCTTATGCAATCCCATTTGTCCAACCTTTCTTTGATTTGTTGTGCTTCCGGGTCTCTATTCAGAAAATTTCGACCTAAGCCAAGGAGACCTAGGGTTTCTCCTATTCCATCCTGTAATGTTTTCAGAGTGTCTGCTTTGAGTTCAAGGTCTTTGATCCATTTGGAGTTGATTCTGGTGCAGGGTGATATATAAGGATCTAGCTTTAGTTTTCTACATGTAGTTAACCAATTTTGCCAGCACCATTTACTGAAGAGGCTGTCTTTCTTCCATTCTATTGTTTTAGCTTCCTTATCGAAGATTAGATGGCTATAGGTCTGTAGGTTCATTTCTGGGTTTTCAATTCTATTCCATTGGTCCTGAGGTCTGTTCTTATGCCAATACCAAGCTGGTTTGATTACTATGGCTTTATAGTAGAGTTTGAAATTTGGTATTGATATTCCTCCAGCAGTGTTCTTTCCGTTGAGGAGCGTTTTTGTTATTAGGGGTCTTTTATTGTTCCATATGAATTTTTGGATTGCCTCCTCTATTTCCTTGAAGAATGAGGGTGGAATTTTGATAGGTATCGCGTTGAATTTGTAGACAGCCTTGGGAAGTATTGCCATTTTCATGATGTTAATCTTGCCAATCCAGGAGCTTGGGAGGTTTTGCCATTTTTTAAGTTCTGTGTTGATTTCCTTTTTCAAGATTTTAAAGTTTTCATCATAGAGGTCCTTCACTTCTTTGGTTAAGTTAATTCCTAGGTATTTTATTTTTTGTGGGGCTATTACAAATGGAGTTGCTTTCCTAATTTCAGCCACACTTTTCTCATTGTTGGCATATAGAAAAGCCATTGATTTTTGGGGGTTAATTTTATACCCTGCTACTTTGCCAAAGTTTTGAATCAGCTTGAGTAATTTGGGAGTGGAGTCTATGGGATTCTTTAAATACAGGATCATGTCATCTGCAAAGAGGGAGAGTTTTATTTCTTCTTTCCCTATTTGGATCCCCTTTATGTCTGCATCTTGTCTTATTGCTGTAGTTAGGCATTCTAATACTAGATTGAAGAGAAGTGGAGAGAGTGGGCATCCTTGTCTTGTTCCTGAGTTAAGAGGAAATGGCTTTAGTTTTTCACAATTGAGTATAATGCTGGCTGTAGGTTTGTCATATACAGCCTTTATTGTATTGAGGAATGTTCCATGGATTCCTAATTTTTCCAGAACCTTCATCATAAAGGGGTGTTGGATCTTGTCAAATGCTTTTTCTGCATCTATTGAGATAACTATGTGGTTCTTATTCTTGATCTTGTTGATGTGATGAATAATATTAATTGATTTGCGTATATTGAACCAGCTTTGCATCCCTGAAATGAATCCTGTTTGATCATGGTGTATGATTTTTTGGATGAATTGTTGAAGTCGATTGGCCAAAATTTTGTTGAGAAGTTTTGCATCAATGTTCATCAAAGAAATGGGTCTATAGTTCTCTCTCTTTGATGAGTCCCTGCCTGGTTTTGGGATGAGGGTTAAGATGGCTTCATAGAATGTGTTCGGTAGTGAGCTTTCTCTTTCAATTTCATTGAAGACTTGGAGGAGTGTTGGTGTGAGCTCTGCTTTGAAGGCCTTGTAAAATTCCGCTGTAAAACCATCTGGTCCTGGACTTTTCTTAGCTGGGAGGTCTCTTATTGCTGTTTCTATTTCAATTCTTGATATGGGCCTGTTAAGTTGGTTTAACTCATCTTGGTTTAGTTTTGGCATGTCAATATTTGCTAGGAAAAAGTCCATTTCTGTCAAGTTCTCAAACTTATTAGCATAAAGTTTTGAGAAGTATTCCCTTATAATGTTCTGAATCTTGGTTGTTTCCTTGGTGATGTTTCCATTCTCATCTCTGAGTTTATTAATTTGGGTGTGTTCTCTCCTTTTTCTGATAAGGTTTGCTAAGGGTCTGTCAATTTTGTTAAGTTTTTCGAAGAACCAACTCTTTGTTTTGTTGATTCTTTCTATAGTTTTTTTGGATTCTAATTCATTTAATTCTTATTTAATTTTGATTATTTCTTTCCGTCTACTGGATTGGGGTTTATCTTGCTGCTCTTTTTCAAGGAGGTTTAGATGTGTCATTAAATTGCTAGTTTCCGATCTCTCCAATTTGTTGATGTAGGAGCTCAGAGCTATAAACTTGCCTCTGAGTACTGCCTTTGCTGTGTCCCAGAGGAGCTGGTAATTTGTGTGTTCATTTTTGTTGAATAGCATGAACATTTGAATTTCCTTTCTAATCTCTTCCGTGACCCACTCATGGTTCAGCAGTGTGTTGTTCAGCCTCCATGTGATACCGGACTTTCTTTGGTGGCTTTTGGTGTTGAGTTCTAATTTTATTCCCTTGTGGTCAGAGAGAATGCAGGGTATACCTTCAATGTTTCTGAATTTAGACAAGTTTGCTTTGTGGCCTACAATGTGATCTATTTTAGAAAACGTTCCATGTGCTGCTGAGAAGAACGTGTATTCTGATGCTGCTGGGTGAAATGTTCGGTAAATGTCTGTTAAGTCTAGTTGATCTATGCATCTGTTTAGATCTGTGGTTTCTCTGTTGAGTTTTTGCCGAGTTGAACTATCTAGTGGGGAGAGTGGTGTGTTAAAATCCCCAACAATTAATGTCTTTGGATCTATATGGGATTTGAGGGAAAGTAGTGTTTCTTTGATAAATTTGGGTGCTCCATTGTTTGGCGAATAGGTATTTAGAATTGTAATATCCTCCTGAAGGAGAGATCCTTTAATTAGTATGTAGCGACCTTCTTTATCTCTTCTCACGAATTTTAATTTGAAGTCTATTTTATCTGATATTAGGATTGCAACTCCCGCCTGTTTATGAGGGCCGTTTGCTTGGTAGATTTTGTTCCAGCCTTTAACCTTGAAAATATGTTTGTTTTTACGGGCAAGATGTGACTCCTGCAGGCAGCAGATAGAAGGGTCTTGTTTTTTAATCCAATTAGACAGTCTATGTTGCTTAATTGGAGAGTTCAGTCCGTTAAAGTTAAGAGATAGGACTGAGAGGTATTTGGGAGTTCCTGCCATGTTATCCACCTTCTTGGGGGCTGTGAAAGCTGGGTTCTTCCTAAGGTTCTTGGATTCTCAGTTTGGGTGCAGTTTCTTGGCCTTTGTTGCGTTCTTGTTGGTTTTCTATGTGTAGGACATCTTTAAGAATCTTTTGTAGGGCTGGTTTGGTGGAGATGTATTGTTTCAATTTTTCTTTGCTATGGAAGGTTTTTATTTGGCCTTCAGTTATGAAGGAGAGTTTAGCTGGGTACAGTATTCTTGGTTGATAGTTGTTTGTTTTTAGGGCATGGCATACGTCATTCCAGGCTCTTCTTGCTTTGATTGTCTCTGCTGAGAAATCTGAGGTAATTCTAATTGGTTTCCCTTTATAGGTGATTAACCTTTTCTCCCTGACAGCTTTAAGGATCTTTTCCTTGGTCTGGGTTGATCCTGTGTGGATTATAATGTGACGGTGGGATGTCCTATTCTGGTCTGGTCTATTTGGGGTTCTAAAAGCTTCTTGTATCTGAATAGGCCTATCTTTTTGTATGTTTGGGACGTTCTCTGCTAGGATCCTGTTAAACAAATTTCCTAGACCATTAACTTCAGTTTCTAGGTGCTCCTCTACACCCATTATCCTTAGATTGGGCCTTCTGATTGTATCTTCCAGGTGTTGGATAGACCTATCATATTTCTTGGACTTGTTTTGGATGGTTGTATGTTCTTTCTCTATAATATCTAGGCTGTCTTCAATCCCTGAGATTCGATCTTCTGCATGGTCTAACCTGCTGTCAAGACTCTCTACTTTGTTTTTTATCTCTTTTCCTTCTAATTGGTCAGCTTTGATGGCTTCAAGTTCTTTGTTGAAGCTCTGTTTTAGGTCTTGTATGAATTTCTTTACTTCCTTAATTTGGTGTTCAGTGTTTGTTCTCAAATCACTTAGTTGATTGGTTATGGTTTCTTTGGACTGCCATTCCTTCTGTTGGGTTCCATTCAGCATTCCCTTTGTGGTCTCCCTGACTTCCTTCAGCTCTTTGTTAATGGATTCCATGAATGCCTTTAGTGATTTTTGTGTATTCTCTACCTGGTCTCTTAATTCGTGAATTACTCTTTGATTAGTTTCCTCCTTTCTTTGGGATTCCTGCAGTTCTCTTTTAGTGTTCTCTGCCTGCTCACGCCATTCCTCCCTTTCTCTTTGAGTATTCTCAAGTTGTTCACGCAAATCCTGTATCAGTTTTTGAGAAGCTTCCTCACGCTTATGATATTCCTGTATAAACTTCTGGGATGCCTCCTCTCTCTCCCTATCACGCTCATACAGAGTCCTTTGTACATTGTCAAACTTCTCATTTATCATGTTTGCTATTAGTGTTTGTAGAGCTATTTGGGAACTCTCCTCTGGATTATTCTTTATCTGTTCTAATCCCTGATTATCAAGGTTGGGAATTGAGATACCCGAATTTGCCATTTTTCTTGTGTTTTTCCGGCTTACTCGGCCCATTTGAGATAAAATTGCACCAGTTTTGTGCTAGAACACTATCTTAAGGCAACCATCAACCAAAGTTTGCATTTGTACAGTCAATAGTCTACAGATACAATCTAGTTCAACAGATACATCTATTCAACATCAAACGACTATATGTTAAAGGACTTCGAACCGCAGAAAAGAATTTGGAAAACCAGAAATTATTAGGATTAGGGAGAGATGTGGGTAAAAAATGGGAATAGATTGGTGTGGGGAGGCACAGGGAGAGTTAAGTATGTCCTAATCACAGTGCAGGAAATGGGTTGGGTAGGATGCAAGTAGAGAGAGAGAAAAAAAGAAGAGACGGAAAGGGGAATAAAGAGAGACCAGAAAAAGAATAGAAACGTAAAAATTAATGTTATTATAGAGGTTAAAAGACCGTCTATTTAGAGAGGAATGTGAATATGTTGAGAGAAGGGGAGGGACATAGAGGAGATGTGAAAATCTTTAAGGATGGGAAAGGGAGAAGGAAAGATCAGAAGTTCAGTAGAGCTAGATAAAAAACAAAAAGATAATTAAGAAAGAAAGAAAAAGAGAAAGAAGACAAGAAAAGAAAGGAAAACTCTCATTCACGTATTCCTAAAATAAAAATTATAAGATGAGAAAAAAAAAAGTTACTGGAAAACAATTATTTTTTCAGAAGAGGCAAAAATGAAAGATTAATAAAAGTTTTAGAAGGGAAAAAAATTATATATATATATATATATATATATATATATATATATATAAGGTAACAAAAAACAAAAAACAAGCAAAAAAAAGAAAAGAAGAAGAAGAAGAAGAAAAAAAAAGAAAAAAAAGAAAAAAAAGTCTTTTGATTTTTTTTTTTTGGGGGGGAGGAGTGGGAAGAATCCTGTATCTCCCTTTTGTCTGCAACCAGTCTCTTGTTGGAGTCTCTGGTCAGCTTGAGGTCCTGTGGCTTGATTTGTTTCTTAAGTCGGTTGGTTGGAAGAGGCAGAAAAATGCTCTGCTTTACCCAAGATTTTGAGATCCCCCTCCCAGGTTAGTTTTCTGGGAGGGTGGTCTGCTTTGAGAGTCACAAAAGAGGGGGATGTGGTGATGAGGCTAGGTTCTGGGTAGAATTGAGGCCTTTCAACAAACAGTAGCTTTTCCCTGGGGCTATTTTGTGATAAAGCTCACAGCGCCCAGCCTGGAGCCATTCTCAGGGTTTCTGTTTTTCAATTGATTGTGGTGGCTGCTAGAGGGAGGGGCAGCCTCTGGCTCTGGTTACCCAGTGAGGCAAGGCACTCCGATGGCTGGCGCCTGAGCTGGGTGACTTTTTCCTGGATGGAGCTGAGTCTGGCAGGTCACTTCGCCGTTAAGTTCTTGTGACCTGCTAAATGACTCGTTTTATTCCAAGGCCTGAGCTGGAGCTAGCAGCTCCTCAGAGCTTTGTCGGTATCCAAGATGGAGATCACCGGTGCTGGGGGGGGAGGGGTGGCCTTCCTTCCTCTGCTCCCTGAGGAGTGAGGATGTCGGGCTTGTACTCACGCCGAGTCTTGGATCCTGGGTCGTCTCTGGTCTGCAAACAGCAGGATGAAGATGTTTGCTCCTTGTCGGTTCTTGTTGGTGTTGAGTAGAATCTGCTCGTCCGCTGCGTCTGGCTCCTTCGTCCCGACTCTCTGTGTCTCAGGTATGACTCCGTGGCGGTGGTTGCTGCCGCGACCCCGCCGCCGGAGCAGCAGCTGATGCGTTTCCTTGGCTTCCCCTCTCTTGTCTAACTCTCTGTCCTGTGATGGCACACTTGGTGTGATTCTCTGGCTTAGGACTGTTCACTGGAATTCTAAAACTACTTTCTATGCGAGAGCTTGTTCAGATTCCAGCTTCTCCTCCGCCATCTTCCCGGAACTCTTCTCCATATTTCTGAAGCATTCCTACTGATTATACTCAAATTTTGCTGATATGGTGTCTAAAAGGTATTATTCTTCTACAGGATCCATGGGTCCTAGGATCCCAGGTCCCAGTTATCCGCCTCATCAGATAACTAGGGCAGAAGTTCCCACCTATGCCCATGCAACATGCCAAGAGAAAGTAATTGAAGACCCATCTCAATTTCTCATTTCTTATATTTCAGGGCCCCAATTCCTTGAAATGCAGGAATTAGCAGTGAGCAATTGGGAAATGCAAGGCAACTTAAAATGCAAGATGAAATCACAAAATGTGAAAGTACAGTAATTCAAACTTTCCGTTTTCAGATGACCATGCCATATGAGTGAAAAAGACCACAAATGTCACAAGATTATTTGTAATACCCTTCTCCTAATGATTAATGAATGATTTCAGTCCAGTATCAGCAGGCAAAAAAATAGTTCCTGAATGATAGATCCATAATTGGTCTACCAATGCTAGGAATACTTGAAATAGAGGTCAAATATAATTCAAAAAACATTAATTGAGAAGATCTTTAGTGCTTCAAAACACTGGTACTTCAGTAAACTTGGTTCTGTAGTATAAAATGTTGTCATTCTCAAACAAATGATAACCTACATTTAATCTGCTGAAAGTATATTCTTTTTCAAATAAACTTTTAAAAATCACATTTGCCAAAATAACACTATACAAGTGATGATATTTAGTGAGGTTACTAGTCTTTCAAGTGTAGGGAGCAAGTTTCAATAGAGTTGATTTATTCACCCAGCACTAATGCCAAACAGGTTCAACCATTCATTAAAGTGTAGGAATAGTACCCCCCACCATTTGTGTTTTTCAGTAGGTGCCTTTGAAAATTTGTTAAATAGATCAGCCTCCAATATTTCAAACCAAAACATTAGCTAATAAATAAATTTCATCACATAAGTACATTTTAAAAAGTCATGAATAGTTGCCTTATCATATGGTGTTTTATGTTTTCCCTATATGTCTAATATAGTAAGAAATATGACTTTAAGTCTTGAATATGGGTACTCATCAGAGATTTGACAAACATACAATCTGTCTTCTATTTCTATCATTTTCCTCTACAGTAGTAAATTTTAGATTTCTTCTTTTGCCAATACTTATAGGTAGTTGAAAATATTATGCCATGTAAAATAAAATAATCACACACCACTCTACAAAGCCATTTATAAAAACTGGTATTTAGGAATATATTCTAAGCCATTTTTAAACTTTCTTGTTGACTACAGATTAATCTTCCAAATGGAGGGCAATGAAATCATGTCTAGGTGCTTCATGTCTCCAGTTTTGCAAATTGTTACTTCAGATGAATGAATTATGGAAATATGAGCTGACATCAGTTCAAGTATATGCAGAATTGAAACTCCATGGAATGTATATAAACCTTTCAAAGTACTAACAGACAGTTTAACAGAATGACTATCAGGAAATTGAATTAATATTAATAATATTAAAGGAATAATAATAAAGCTATAGAATGAACGAAGAATGGAACAAGGGGCAAGTACAGCTAGAATATTTAATATACACATGTAAGAAAGGAAGTGGTAAATCGGAAATAAATCTTGTAGAAGGGGTTGGTTGAGAATGATAGAAGGAATGACTCTGATCCCGGAACATTGGACAATTAGATGGACATTTTTGTAACACACTTTCACAACTTTTTGAAATTCAGTGAAAAAACACAACAAAAAACAAAAACACACAAAAAGCACAACCAAACAGCAGTCTCTATAGAGTACGATTATGACCTCTCAAAATTTTAAATAGGTAATGAAGGACAATCTTGGGAAAAGCATACAAAGCTGTTCGAAATGAGCAATTTGGGGTAGAGGAGAATTTTTTTTTTTTTCTTTTTGCTTATGTGGTGCTGAGGAACCGAACCCAGGGCCTCAGGCATGCAAGGCAAGCGCTCTACCACTGAGCCACCTTCCCAGCCCATAGAGGAGAATTTTTAACAGATTTAAATAGATTGTTTAAGGTTATAAATCACCTACATATGCTGCAAATATTTTGTTCTGCGAGTTCTCTTGGTCTGAACTGGATATTCCAGTCCTGAGCCACACTTGATAGCTTGTGAAGATAGAATGGAAGAAACAAGATCAATAACCCATTACTCCATTGGAGAGGAAACAGTCTTCTACGTTTTCTCTAATTTATATTGACTACTTTTATTCATAAGTTTAATTCAAGTGATTTGAATTAAATATTTCCTTCTTTGTTCTGGCAAAGTAATTGGTCAAAATAATTCACTAAATATTATAAGCCATTTTTTTATCATGCTGTTTTCTTGTCCAAGCGAGTCCATTAAACTTCCTCCTTGCATTTGGTTGCCACAGAAACCCAGCATCAATGTTAATGAGGACAATCTCTAATGTAAAACTTTGTCTCCAAAATACCAGTCCAAGAATCTGTGATCACAAATATTTACCTATACATTTTTCTTTTTTCTTTTACCTTGAAAGTCTTCTTGTGTCTAAAGTGCCCTCAAAAATAAGTACTCTGCCAATTTTTGGATCAATCACTTATAACCTCAAAGATATTTTGATAACAAGATGCTTAAAGGAAACAGAAGAATACTGCACTTTTATCTTCTCTCTTAAGACTCTCCTTAGATACCATATCAGGAACAGTGAAGTTATTCTTTGCAAAATTATTTCAATAGATTATTTTTTTCTCTTCATCTTGCATTTGTTCAACAAGATGTATGGAGAAGAATAGAGTTGAATCACCCATACCATGGATGACAGTTTCTTTTACAAAAGGACAATGCTCCTATGTCCTATTTCTCTGTCCTCCTCTTAGCTCTTGCCTGATTTCCAACTAATCACAGATTCTTAGCTTCAAAAAAAGTCTAATGAAGGTGAAGGACTATAAGGCCTCCCCCGTTGCTACATTGTAGGGCTAGATCTCCGGCAGGAGGTAAGTGTGAACGACGCACTCAAGGAACACACGTTGGGAGAACAGGCTTAAGCAGGTCTGGTTTATTTCTGCACAAGGGTTGGGATTTTATAGGCCCAGCTTTCCCAACCTCCTGAGTCCTTCCAAGCCAATTACTTAGCGGGGAGTTGATCATGGGCATTGCTTGGTGACAGACACTGATTGGTCCCCTGGGGGCATGTAGGGAGCATGGACAGCTCATGGCTGTAAAGCTAGGCAGACGTGCCTGTGGGTCCCGTCTCTATGAGCAGGAAGTGTGCTTCAACTGCTACTCTAGCTGACTCAACCAGTTCTGACCGGCTCTACCCACAAATTTTCCCTTTTCTTTTAAAAGGACCGTCATTATGGTGACCCGTCATTGGAGGCATTTTTGCCGGGAGTGCAAGCATTTAATAATTCCTAAGAGAGTAAGCCCTACATGTGCACGGCCTCCCCAGATGACCAGAGAGGATGGCGAAAACCATTGTTGTAACTTTTTAAGCACATCTTCTAAAAGGGAGACAGCGGGAATAAGCTGAATGGTGGTCTGGTTTAGGTGGGTAACATCATGCAGCAGGTTTTGGTTGAAGTTTAACTACTTAAGGGACTTAGGGACTTTGATGTAGTTACTAAGTTCAGTGAAATTGGGTGCGGGAGTGGAAAGCTGACAGACAGAAGTAGTCATAGCATTACATAGTCCTCCTTGTTGTAATCAAAGAAACGTAATCTGTTCTTGGAGCAAGTCTATTTGTTGTTGGAGCACAAGGAGGCCTCCCTTAAGATGATTGGCAACTTGTAAATGTTATAATTCTATGGATGACAGTTGAGGGATGAGCTGGTTTATCTGTTGCACGGTGGACACGCTTTGGGACAGCAATATAGCGGCGGTGGTAGCTGAAGCCACTGTAGCGATGATTGCGCACTGATTGCAAGGATCAATCCTACTGCTCTTTTAGTGCACGGATGAATCAATTGAACCTGGGAAAACTGAGAGTCATTAGTAGCCAGAACAATAAATGGAGGAACACGTACAAAACCTGCAAAAGGATATGAGTCATTGGGTTGCCAGTGATTGCTGAGAGTGCAAGTAGCAGAGGAGTTGTCTCCTAGACAAAAAATGAACGGGGCTGTAACCACTACCATTCCTGACA
This sequence comes from Dipodomys merriami, assembly GCF_024711535.1. NCBI lineage: Eukaryota > Metazoa > Chordata > Mammalia > Rodentia > Heteromyidae > Dipodomys > Dipodomys merriami. The sequence continues at coordinate 121,512 of NW_027202540.1, read as the reverse complement.
CCTGGTCATATCCAGATCAGTTACAGCGACGAATATTGGCCAATAGGAAAGGGGACAAACCGAGGCAGGAATGTGATGATCAAACGATTGGCATGGGGGGTCCTAGGTCTCCCAATCGTCCTTCTGAAGAGTCATAAAACTCCTTTAGATTTTGAGGTTTGGGATCTTTTTCAGATTGGTTGTATATAGCTGGGTCTCTACCCTTAAAAGAGTTTTAAAAGAGAAACTATGAAGATGAAGCAGTGGGTGAGGCTTCAATAGCCAAGAAGCTGTGTTTAATTGGAAATCAGGAAATTGCTGAGAGGAGGACATAGAAGTAGGACACAGAAGCATTGTCCTTTTGTAACAGACCTGTCTTCTAAGGTATGGGTGATTTACCTCTATTCTTCTCCATACATCTTGGTGAGCAAATGCAAGAACAAGAGAAAAATAATATATTGAAAAAGTTTTGCAAAGAAAAACTTCACTGTTCCTGATATGGTATCTAAGGAGAGTCTTAAGTGAGAATAAAAAATGGAGTATATTTTGGCTTCCTCTAAGCATCTTGTTAGCAAAATATATCCTTGAGTTTAGAATTGATTGAAAGAAAAAGTGATGGAGTACCTATTTTTCTGGGCAATTTAGACACAAGAAGACTTTCAAGGTAAAGGAAAAAGAAAAAATTTAGCCAAGTATTTGTAATCACAGTTTCTTGGACTGGTTTTCTGGATACAATTTTTACATTAGATTTGTCCTCATTAACATAGATGTTGTTTCATGGCAACAAAATGCAAGAGGAAAATTTAATGGACTTGCTTAGTCAATTAAACAGCATAATCAAAAAAAGTGGCAAATAACTTTTAGTGAATTATTTGACCAATTACTTTGCCAGAATAAAGAAGGAAAATGTAATTCAAAATGAATTGACCTAAAAGTATGAATAAAATGTAGTGAAGAGAGATGAGAGAAAAAATAGAGGATTGCTTTCTCTACAGTGGAGTAATGGGTTCTTCATCTTGTTTCTTCCATTACATATTTCCAAGCTATCAATTGTGGCTCAGGACTGGAGTATCAAGTTCAGAAAGATAATATTTGCAGCAGATATAGGTGATTTATAACCTTAGATAATCTATTTAAATCTGTTCAGAATCCTCCCCTACGCCAAACTATCCTCTTTGAACATTTTTGTTTGCTTTTACTAAGACTTTCCTCCATTAACTGCTTAAAATTTTTGAGAGGTCATATTCATACTCCCTACAGATTGCTGTTTGGTTGTGATTTTTATGTGTTTTTGTGTTTTTTAACTGAATTTCCAAAGGTTGTGCAAGTGTCTTACAATTAAATTTGTCCACCTAATTATCCATTGCTCCTGGATCACAGTGACACCTTCTATCATTCTCAACCACCCCTTCTCCAAGATTTATTTCCGATTTACCACTTCCTTTCTCAAATGTGTACATTGAGTATTCTAGCTGTACTTGCCCCTTGTTCCATTTTTCATTCATTCTATGTCTTTACTATTATGGCTCTCTGGTTTCAACTTCCTGATAGTCATTCTGTTAAACTGTCTGTTAATATTTGAAAGGTTTATATACATTCCATGGAGTTTCAGTCCTGCACATACTTGAACTAATGTCAGCTTATATTTCCATAATTCATTCATCTGCAATAACAATTTGCAAGACTGGAGACTTGAAACACCTATACATGATTATATTCTCATCCATTTCAAGATTAATCATTAGTCAACAAGAAAGTTTAAAAATGGCTTTGAATGTATTCTTAACTACCAGTTTTTATAAATGGTTTTGTACAATATGTGTGATTATTTTATTTTACATGGAATAAAACTTTCTACTACATATAAGTTTTGGAAAAAGAAGAAAAGTAACATATACTACTATAGAAGTATATGATAGAAATAGAAGATATATTTTGTCACATCTCAAATGAGTACCCATATTCAAGACTTAAAGACATATTTCTTACTGTGTTAGACAGAGGGAAAACAAAACAGCATATGATAAGGCAAGTATTTGTGACTTTTTAAAATGCCCCTTATTAAGTGATGAAATTTACTTTATTAGCTAATGTTTAGGGTTGAAATATGGGAGGCTGACCTATTTAACAAATTTCTGGAAGGCACCTACTGAGCAACACAAATGGTGCGTGGTACTATTTCTAGACTTTAATGAATGGTTGAACCTGTCTGACATTAGTGCTGGGTAAATGAATCAACTGTATTGTAACTTGCTCCCTACACTTGAAAAACTTGTAATGTCACTAAGTGTCATCTACTTATCAAATGTTATTTTGGTAAGTGTGATTTCAAAAAGTTTATTTGAAAAGGAATACACTTTCAGGAGATTAAATGTAGGTTGGTTTGAGAATGACAACATTTTTATACAAGAGAACGAAGTTGTACTAAAGTACCAGTGTTTTGAAGCACAAACGATCTTCTCAATTAATGTTTTGCTGAATTACATTTAACCTCTAAGTCGTTTTCCTGACCATGGTAGATCAATCACGGATCTATCCTTCCAGGAACTATTTTTTGGGCCGACTAATGCTGGACTGAAATATTACGTTAGTCATTAGGGGAGGGGTATTAAAAATAATCTTGTGACACTTTCTGATCTTGTTCACTCATATGGGCTGGTCATCTGTAAATTCAGTTTGAAATATAGTAATTTCTCTCCATTTTGAGACTTCATCTTTCATTTTAAGTTGCCTTACATTACACAATTGCTTGCTGCTAATTCTTGTTTCTCAAGGAATTGGAGCCCTGAAATATAAGAAATGAGAAATTGAGATGGATTTTCAGTTACTGTCTGCTGGCATGTTGCATAAGCCTAGTTGAGAAGTCTTGCCCCTGTTATCTGATGATGCAGGTAACTAAGCCATAAGATATTAGGACCCATGGGTCTATAGAAGATTAGATATCGTATTAGGACAATTGGAGTATAATATGTAGGAATGCATCAGAAATATGTAGAAAAACAGTTTGGGACCAGTGAGTTAAAACAATAAACAGAGCATCAGAGTAAAATCTCTTATAGATTAGAGTAAAACAACATTGATTTTTAACAATGTGAATTCAGAAGACCATGAGCAATTAGAAGGTATCGCAAGTGTATACCGAAGACATTGCATTGATACTTTTTATATTCTAATATATATTCTAAACCTAATTATTTATATTCCAATTATATTTATAGGAATAAATAAATATCACTTTATTTGTCAAATTATCAATTGATTCTAGTAAGTTTCACTGTGTGAAATATAAAATCAGCACATATAAATATAAAATATATAACTATATATAATATAAAAAAATGGCACATGTTTTGCATTGTTCTGTTTTGGTTAGGGTATCAAAAGCAACTCTGATTTAAAGTATTTTTCCATTTTCTCTACCTCAGTGTTTGATAGAGTTAGACTTAAACCTTTACCTTTTGTACATTTACAGACTGGAGGCAAGGGGAAACATTACCAATTTAAGGCCTAATAACAAGGAGAAACATATGGACTTCTCCTGGAGCTATGACAATATTTGGTGATAGAAAGGCAGTAGTCTAAGTTCCTGCCTGGTTGGAAGGTAGATAGGCCAGGACATTAGGTAATCATGCATATGAACAATTTTTTCACCTTCTTGGCTTTAGCTACTTTTGAAATGGTAGGTATGATAAACAATTATATTTTGATAAAAACCTTCCAATCTGAAAAGTTCTGTCTGAAATATTCATTTTTCTATGATCCCTTGGAACTAAGATTTATTTTGTTCAAGTAAGACAATTTACGCGATCAGGGTAAGATATTCTGGTTGGTCTGATCCTACATGGAAGAAGGGTAAAGTGTCAGGTAGACGTTTTTGCCAATGAGACCGCATTTGGGAAAATTTCAGCTGCAGAAGTTTAGAAGTAGCTCTTAAGCAAGGCTTACTTTGAATCCGTTAGCTACACAGAGCAAACTCAGTTGAATAAATAAGTACTTGAAAAAGCCATCCCCTTTGGACCTAGCTAAAAATGCTTCAATGTATGATTAAACTAAAATGAAAAAGATTTAAAATAGTCATTGACAAAAAAATTACAAACTGAACAATATAATTATTTTCCATTATACACAGAATTTTAGGGAAATAAGATCAGTAGCATTGTTAGGAACAATAAGGTTTCCTTGTTACAAACAGGCACCCAAGGATATAATCCTGTATAAATATTGCATCATTAACTACCTAAATTTAGAGGACATTACATGCTTCAGCAGCACATGTACCCAAATTACACCAATACAGAGATTAACATGGCAATTGCAAAGGATGATATGAAAATCTGTGAATTATTCCAGATTTTTCATTCTTCAGATGCAAGAAATGAAAAACAATTATTAAAAAGTTGATTACAAAATTACAAGTGTAACAATATATGTAATTCATATAAATAAAAGTTTGACATCAGTGTATTAAATCTTCACCTTAGAAAGGCCTTTATATAGCATAATCATAATAAAACTTTAAAATTAGACAACATTGTCATTTTATTCCAAAGAAATATACTATAAGGACCTAGTAAAAAAGGAATCTTAAACTGTTTTGGTATGGAATGCAATCTGAAAGGACACATTTATTAATGAACCTATATATTATAAAACAATGTAGAATTCAAAGTCTTATATCTAGGAAAGAATAAAATAGATTATGGGCATTATACAAACAGAATACAGAATATTTTAAAGTATAATTTTTCACATAAGCACCAGAAATATCTTTAGTTTCTTTAGTACTCATTTCAACAGATAAATTAAAATTATTTCTGAATAAAAAAAGCAAAAACTCGAGAGGGTCCAAGACGGTGACGGGGAAGTAGGGGAATGCCACAGCTCTCCAAAACCAAAAAGATAGTTTGAGTTCCAACGTTTAATCTCCCCAAGAGACCGACAACAACAACAAAAATCAACATCCAGAGAAAAACAGAAATTGAATAGAAGAATTTCACAACAGAGAAACTTGAAGACGCCTCCCCCAACGTCTATTGGCCACAAAGCAGCGTGCCAAGCCATGGCCAGCCCAGCCTGGTGGGAGCTGCCGGTGGCCCAGAGACACAGGGAGTTGTCTGCAGATCACCCGCACCAAAGACCCCTGAGGTAACAGTGTCAGACTGGCTGATCTTGACGAATGAAGAATCCTCTGAGCAGGGAACTTACACAAAGATCCCACCCCTTCCCATCACTCTCCATTGGAGCAGAGAGGCTCCATCCCACCAAAGCCACTCAGCCCCATGGCAGGAACCTCAGAGATACATGAGATGCCCACAGAACACCAGAGCAGAACTGAAAGGAACTGGTGCTGATCCAGAGAGCGCAAACAGAGACAAACCCCAGCAATCAGTACCTGCACAGAGGCCCTCCCCACCCCTCGGGTGGAGGCCGGAGGCCCATCCCGTGGAGCGGACCCAAACAGTGTCAATGGAGGCACTGACAGAAAAGAAACACACAGAGCCACCACCTCTCAGCCTATCCCACAACCACCTCAATTGAACTGTGACTGCAATGGCAACCAACAACCTACATCACACAGAAACAACTAGCTCCAGGGTGATTACCCTGCAGGGGACAGTGTATTCCTCAAGGGAGACAGTGTATTCCTCAAAAGCTTGTGGGAATCCCCAGAACCCCTACCCCAAAACCTGCACCACAGGACCCACTAAAACTAGAAACTTTTCAAGAGCTCCACCAGCCCATGGATCACACTCAGCTGGCCAGGCTAGAACAAGAGAGACCCTGGAAGGAAGCGTTAACGCCCAAGCCTTGAACAGCACCACTGGGTCAAGACACCCAACGGTGGAAGAAATTTGAACTGTGTACTCCAAGCTGCATAATCTAGGTGGGATACACAGCAGCACAGGTCCAACAGGTGTGCCCAGGCTGGGGTCTGGGACCAGGCCTGGGGATCTGGTGCCTGAGCAACATAACCAACTCCTCCCAACTGAAATCAGAAGCTGAGCATACGCCTCAGCAGAGGGGAGAAAAACAGGGAACTGCACTCCTGGTAATCATGCCTGTGACAGCAAAAGATGCAGGGGGTTCAGGACAAGAGAAGCTCAAACCCCACAAGAACCTGACCCATGTATTCTAGGCTAGGAATTGAACAACACAGGCCTCCAGCACCCGATAATAGTCAGGAGCTCAGGCTGGTAATGTGCTCAGCAGTACAGTGATTGCAAGAGGCCCTGGATCTGATTCCTCAGCAAAACATAAGCATAAAGGGCCAGATGTGGTGCTATGGGTCAAATGGTAGGGTTCCAGCCCTGAGCTGAAGAGCTGAGGGACAGCACCCAAGACCAGAGTTCAAGCCCACAAATAGCCAAAAATATAAAACAAAACAAAACATCAGGAGACCATAGCAGACTCCAGCATCTGTGAGAGTACATCCAGCACATCCGAACTTGCCAAGAACACCTGTAGGAATAAACAGGAGCAGTCTAGGCTGCTCATCCCATGTAAAGGCGGGAACTGCCAGTGATCTACAGCAGAGAGCTGAGAATCCTGTGTGGATCAGACCAGCAGCTGGAGGTCGGCCACCAACAGAACCGAGATCAGGTACAGACTCTCTCTACCAGCACAGAAACAGTAACCAAGCAAAGACAGACACCTATTGACCAAAACAAAATTTCAGATTAGTCTGCAATAATCCCTGAATAACCATGAGAAAATCACAGAGAAATATTACAAGGTTTATCAACAGCTAGGATAGCAAGCTATCTCTAAAAGCCAGCAGCAACCCAGGGGAGAGCCCCACTGGGAGCAAAGCAGGAATGGAAGACAAACACTACATCCAAGACATGCTGGAGGCAATGACTCAAGAAATAAAGTGAGAAATAGACCAGAATTTGAAAGAACACCAGGTCGAAATACCAAAAGAGGTGCAGGACATCAAACAGGACATGCATGCAAAAATAGAGGTAGCACACACCTCACTAAGCTATGAGATAAGTGACAAAATAGAGGCAGTGCACACCTTATTAAGAGGTGAGATTAGTATTTTGAAAACCAACATTGAATCCATTGAAATCAACAATGAGTCCATTTCCTCCATGCAAACCACAATGGAAGCCACAGTTAACAGAGTGAACAAAATGGAATACAGAAGACACAGTACATCAACTGGAACAAAAAAATGACAGATATGGAAAAATCACTTAAATTATACCAAAGGGAAATTCAAGGGCAAGCAGATAGTGCCACGAAATTCAACCTTCATATAAGAAGGTGAGGAATATCAAAGCAAGGGAATGCAACAACTATTCCACAAGATAATCGGTGAAAATTTTCCCCATCTCAAAAAAGAACATCTTACCCACATAACAGAAGCATATAGAACACCTAACATGCAGGATCCCAGGAGAAACACTTCTAGACATATTATAGAATAAATGATAGATCTGAATGATAAGGAAACAATCTTGCATGCAGCAAAATTGAAGAAGGAGCTATACTACTATAGGAAAAATATTAGAATCACTACAGATCTCTCCACACAAACACTGAATGCAAGAAAGGTCTGGGAAAGTACCCATGAGCCCTGAGAGCCAATAACTGCCAACCCAGACTGATATACTCAGAAAAGTTAGCATTCACATTCGATGGAGAACTGAAAATTTTTGATAGCAAAGAAAAACTAAATTAATACATAAACATTAAGCCAGCATTACAAAGACTACTAAGAGGTGGAACACAACCTGAGAAAAGCAACCAGGAACAGGGACCTGCACCCAGACAGGCATTAATAGAAGTCTATCTGAGCAAGGACAGAGGAAAGGAAAGAAGAAAAACAGTGACTATAATGCATCTCTCTATACTATCTCTTAAGATTAACGGGCTTTCTTCACCAACCAAAAGAAAAAGAACTGCAGTTTGGATCCTAAAACATGACCCATCCATCTGTTGCCTTCAGGAGACCCACCTCTAAGCCAAACATGCAAACAAATTCAGAGTGAAGGGCTGGAAAAGGATCTACCAATCAAATGCCCCTAGTAAGAAAGCAGGCGTAGCAATCCTTATATCTGACAAAATAAACTTGTCATTAAAATCATTACAATGTCAAACCATCCCTGCATCTCTGGGATGAAGCCTAACTGCTCATAGTGTATGATTTTTTTAATGTGTTTCTGGATTCTCTTAGCTAGAATCTTGTTAAGGATCTTTGCACCTGTGTTCATCAAGGAAATTGGCCTGTAATTCTCCTTTTTGGTTGGGTCTTTGCCTGGTTTGGGGATGAGTATGATATTGGCTTCGTAGAATGAGTTTGGGTTAGCTCCCTCCTTCTCTGTTTCTCTGAAGAGCTTGAGGAGTGTGGGTATTAGTTCTTCTTTAAAGGTCTTATAGAATTCTGCTATGAATCCATCTGGTCCTGGGCTTTTTTGGTTGGAAGGTTTTGATAGCATCCTGTATCTCATAGGATATTGGCTTATTCAATAGGTTTCTTCTTTGCTCAGTTTGGACAACTTGGATTTCTCTAAAAATGCATTAATATCTGCCAGGTTTTCTTCCTTTAGAGATTAATTTTTGAAAATAGTCCATTAGGATTATTTGGATATCTTGGGTACGTGTTATGATTTTTCCCGTGGCATCCCTAATCTTGTTAAAATGGATTTCCTCTCTTCCTTTTTTAATTATTCTTGCAAACAGTCCATCAATTTTGTTTATTTTTTCAAAGAACCAGCTTTTTGTTTGGTTAATTTTTGTTGTAATTTTTTTTTATTTTCTAATTGGTTAATCTCTGCTCTTAATTTGGTTATCTGGCTCCGTCTAGTAACTTTAGGTTCCATTTTTTTTAATGTATTTCTAGCTGTTTTAATTGCAACATGAGATTATTTACTTGGTCTGTCTCCATTTTCTTGATGTGGGCAAGGAGGGCAATAAATTTGCCCCTCAGGACTGCTTTTGCTGTGTCCCACAAGTTTCTTTGTGAGGTTTTTTTCATTTTCATTGAGTTATAGGAAATGTATTTCTTCTCTGATCTCTTCTATTACCCAGGCATTGCTAAGGAGTGTGCTGTTCAATTTGCATGTATTAGAGAAATTTCTGTGGTATGCTTTGTTACTGAGAACTGGCTTGATTCCACTATGGTCAGATAGGATACAGGGGATTATGTTATCCATTTGTATTTGCTTAAGTTTCTTGCATGAACTATGATATGGTCTATTTTGGAGAAAGTTCCATGAGCTGCTGAGAAGAATGTGTACTGTGTTGTTTTATGGTGAAATACTTGGTATATGTCAGTTAATTCCACTGGATGTATGGCCTCACTTAATTTGGTAGCTTCTTTGTCTGTCCTTTGGTGAGAGCGGTGTGTTGACGTCTCCTAGTATTATCATATTGGGACCTATTTTATTCTGTAAGTCAATAAATGTAATCCAACACATCAACAGAGCCAAGGTCAATAATCACATGATTTTCGCCACAGATGCAGAAAAGGCCTTTGATAAAATTCAACATTCATTCATGCTAAAGGCTCTGGAGAAAACAGAAATAGAAGGATCATTAAAACAATAAAACCATTTGTGACAGTCCAATAGCCAATATTATACTTAATGGGGAAAAGCTACAACCAATTCTCCTAAAATCAGGAAGAAGGCAAGGATCCTGGAACCCTTAGCCAGGTCAATAAGGCAAGAAAAAATACATGAAAGGGATCCGCATAGGGAAAGAAGAGGTTAAACTATTCCTTTTTGCAGACAACATGATATTATACTTTCATGATCCCAAAAACTCCATCCCCAAACTCTTAGAAATCATAAATCACTTCGGCAAAGTAGCAGGATACAAAATAAACCCACAAAAATCAGCTGCCTTCCTGTACACTGCCAATGTACAAGAAGAGAGGGAAATAAAGTGAGTAACCCTATTCACAATAACCTCCCCCAAAATAAAATATTTAGGAATTAACCTAACCAAAGATGTAAAAGAACTATTTAATGAAAACTATAAAAGGATAAAGAAAGAAATTTCAGAAGACACTAGGAAGTGGAAAGACCTCCCATGCTCTTGGATAGGCCAACTTAATATAGTGAAGATGGCAATACTGCCAAAATTAATATACAAATTCAATGCAATTCCTATTAAAATTCTAATGACTTACATCACTAAAAAACAGAAAACAGTCCAAAAATTCATATGGAACAACAAAAGACCTAGAATAGCCAAACCAATTCTAGGGAATAAAGACAAAATGGGAGGGATATCCATGCTGCACTTCAAACTATACTACAGAGCTATAATAACAAAGAGAGCATGGTACTGGCACAAAAACAGACCAGAAGACCAATGGAACAGAATAGAAGATCCAGAAATAAATCCACAGGCCTACAACCAGCTGATATTAGACAAAGGAGCCCAAGATATACAATGGAAGAAACACAGCCTCTTCAACCACTAGTGCTGGGAAAACTGTGCTGCTACATGCAGAAAACTAAAAGTGGACCCCAGCCTATCACCATGTACCAACATCAACTCAAAGTAGATTAAAGATCTTAACATTAAAACTGAATCTCTGAAACTACTGCAGGACAGAGTAGGAGAGACACTTGAACTAATAGGCACAGGAAGGAACTTCCTGAACAGAGTCCCAGGATCACAACAAATTGGAGAGAGACTCAACAAATGGGACTACTTTAAAATAAAAAGCTTCTGCACAGCTAAATCTATTGCAACCAAGCTAGAAAGACAAATAACTAATTGGGAAAAAATATTTACCAGCAATATATCCAACAAGGGGTTAACATCCAATATATACAGGGAACTCAAGAAACTAATCCCTTCTAAACCTACCAAATCAATTACTAAATGGGCAAGGGAAGTAAAGAGGGACTTCTCAGAGGAAGAAATAAAAATGGCAAAGAAACACATGAGAAAATGTTCATCATCCCTGGTGGTGAAGGAAATGCCAATAAAGACAACCATGAGATACCACCTTACCCCAGTCAGAATGTCCGACATCCTCAAGTCAGCCAACGACAATTGCTGGAGGGGATGTGGAGAAAGAGGAACCCTATTACACTGCTGGTGGGAATGTACACTTATACAACCACTTTGGAAAGCATTCTGGAGGGTCCTTAGAAAGATAAAGATTGATCTCCCTTATAACCCAGTCATACCACTTTTAGGCATCTACCCTGAACAACAGGAACCAATATACAATGACACGTGCACCTCAATGTTTATTGCAGCACTGTTCACAATATCTAGGATATGGAAACAACCCAGATGCAGCACCACAGATGAATGTATCCAAAAATTGTGGTATCTACAAACAATGGAATATTATGCAGCCATTAGAAATGACAAAATAATGGCATTTGCAGGGAAATGGATGGAGCTAGAAGGTGATCATGTTGAGCAAGGTAGGCCAAGAGCAAAGAGACAAACAGTACATGGTCGCCCTGATAAGTGGATGCTAAATCCAAAATGTTAGGTGATACGACAAACTTAACAGGACTTAAGAAACAAAGAACTCCCACTCATCTGGTCGAAACACTACTAAATATCCCCATACTGCGGATCACATGTATGTTGTATTCTGTACACCGTTATATGTTATAAACTGTTGTAGACAATTTGCTCCAGGAAAGTTAGAATGAACTTATGACTTTAAATGAGCATCATTATTTCACAATACTGTGAAATTTGGAAGTTATGTAATCACTTAATCACAACTAAAATGAAAGAACCTCAGGGAAGTAAGGAAGGAAGGGATGGTAGGGGGAAAATAATAGAGGGGGTAACAATGCTCAATAGGAAGTGTACTCATTACCTTGCTCATGTAACTGTAACCCTCCGTATAGTATCTTTACAATAAAAAATTAAATAAGATCCAATCAACAGTAAAAAAAAATAAACTAAAATCAATACAAAAAGACAAGGATGGACACTACATATTAATACAGGGAACAATACAAGAGGAGGATATTACCATCATCTACCTATCATTCCCCAAACATCGGTGCACCCAAATATGTTAAGCAAATACTCTCAAACTTACAGAAAAAAATAGATCCAATATGATAATACTAGGAAACTTTTAACACCCCAATCTCACCAAAGGACAGGTCTACCAACCAGAGTATTGGCAAAGAAGCTATCGAATTAATGAGGCCATACTTCAAGCAGAACTGATATTTACCAAGTATTTCACCCTAAAACAACACAGTACACATTCTTCTCAGCAGCTCATGGTACTTTCTCCAAAATAGACCATATCATAGTTCATGCAAGAAACTTAAGCAAATACAAATGGATAACATAATCCCCTGTATCCTATCTGACCATAGTGGAATCAAGTTAGTTCTCAATAACAAAACATACTGCAGAAATTACTCAAATACATGGAAATTGAACAGCTCACTTCAAAGCAATGCCTGGGTAATGGAAGTGATTAAAGAAGAAATTAAAAAATTCCTACAACTCAATGAAAATGAAAATACCTCGCAAAAACCTTTTGGGACACAGCAAAAGCAGTCCTGATGGACAAATTTATTGCCATCAGAGCCCACATCAAGAAAATAGAGAGAGACCAAGTAAATAATCTCATGTTGCAATTAAAACAGCTAGAAGAACATGAAAAAATGGAACCTAAAGTTACTAAACAGAGCCAGATAACCAAACTAAGAGCGGAGATTATTGAAATAGAGAATTGGAGAATCATAGCCAAAATTAACTAAACAAAAATTGGTTGAAAAAATAAATAAAATTGATAGATATTTGGCAAGATTAATTTACAAAAGAAGAGAGGAAATCCATTTTAACAGGATTAGGGATGCCACGGGAAAAATCACAACACGTACCCAAGATGCCCAAACAATTTTAACAGACTACTTTGAAAAGTTATATCCTCTAAAAAAAGAAAACCTGGCAGAAATGGATGCATTTTCAGAGAAATACAAGTTTCCCAAATTGAGCAAAGAAGAAGTAAATCAATTAAATAAGCCAATATCCTACAAGGAGATACAAGAAGCAATCAGAGGTCTTCCAACAACAAAAAAAGCCCAGGACCATATGGATTCGCAACAGAATTCTATACGACCATTAAAGAAGAATTAACACCTATACTCTTCAAGCTCTTCAGAGAAACAGAGAAGGAAGGAGCTATCCCAAACACATTCTATGAAGCCAATATCACATTCATCCCCAAACCAGGCAAAGACCCAACCAAAAAGGAGAATTACAGGCCAATTTCCTTGAGGAACACAGGTGCAAAGGTCATTAACAAGATTCTAGCTAACAGAATCCAGAAACGCATAAAAAAAACCATACACTAAAACCAAGTAGGCATCATCCCAGAGATTCAGGGAGGTTTAACATACGTAAGTCAATAAATATAATCCAACACATCAACAGAGCCAAGGTCAAGAATCACATGATTATCTCCACAAATGCAGAAAAGGTTTTTGATAAAATTCAACATTCATTCATGCTAAAAGCTCTGGAGGCAAAAGAATAGAAGGAATATTTCTTAAAACATTAAAAGCCATTTACGACAGATCAATAGCTAATACTATACTTAATGGGGAAAAGCTACAACCAATTCTCTTAAAATCAGGAACGGGGCAAGGATGCCCACTGTCTCTACTCCTGTTCAATATAGCCCTGGAACTCTTAGCCAGGTCAATAAGGCAAGAAAAAGACATTAAAAGATCTGTATATGGAAAGAAGAAATTAAACTATCCCTTTTTGCAGATGACATCATACTATACCTTCACAATTCCAAAAATTCCATCCCCAAACTCTTAGAAATCATAAATCACTTCGGCAAAGTATCAGGATACAAAATAAACCCACAAAAATCAGTTGCATTCCTGTATACTGACAATGTACAAGCAGAGAGGGAAATAAAGGAAAGCAAGCTCATTCACAATAACATCCCCCAAAATAAAATATTCAGAAATTAACCTAACCAAAGATGTAAAAGAACTATTTAATGAAAACTATAAAAAATTAAAGAAAAAAATTACAGAAGATACTAGGAAATGGAAAGACCTCCCATGCTCTTGGATAGGCAGACATAGTGAAAATGGCAATTCTGCCCAAATTAATATACAAATTCAGTGCAATTCCTACTAAAATCCCAATGATGTATTTCTCTGACAGAAAACAGTCCAAAAATTCAAATGGAACCACAAAAACCTAGAATATCCAAAACTATTCTAGCAAATAAAGACAACATGGGAGTTATATCCATGTCGCACTTCAAACTCTACTATAGAGCCATAATAACAAAGACAGCATGGTACTGGCACAAACACAGACCCGAAGACCAATAGAATAGAAAAGAAGATCCAGAAATAAATCCACATGCCTACAGTCAACGGATATTTGACAAAGGAACCAAAGACAGACGATGGAAGAAACAGAGCCTCTTCAACCACTAGTGCTGGGAAAACTGGGTGGCCATATGCAGAAGAATAAAAGTGGACCCCAGCATATCACCATACACCAACATCAGCTCAAAATGGATTAAAGACCTTAGTATTAAACCTGAAACTCTGAAACCTCTCCAGGCAGAGTAGGAGAGACACTTGAACTTATAGGCCCAGGAAAGAATTTCATGAACAGCGTCCCAGGGTCACAACAAATTGGAGTGAGACACGACAACATGGGACTGCCTTAAAATAAAAAGCTTCTGCAAAGCTAAAACTATCGCAACCAAGCTAGAAAGACAACCAATTAATTGGGAAAAAATATTTACCAGCAATATATCCAACAAGGGGTTAACATCCAGTATATACAGGTAACTCAAGAAAATAATCCCTCCCAAAGCTAACAAACCAATTACTAAATGGACAAGGGAACTAAAGAGAGACTTCTCAGAAGAAGAGATAAAAATGGCAAAGAAACACATTAGGAAATGTTCACCATCCCTGGTTTTGAAGGAAATGTAAATAAAGACAACCATGAGATACCACCTTACCCCAGTCAGGATGTCCGACATCCTCAAGCCAGCCAATGACAAATGCTGGTGGGTATGCGGAGAAAGAGGAACCCTACTACACTGCTGTTGGGAATGTACACTCATACAAGCACTTTGGAAAACAGTCTGGAGGGTCCTAAGAAAGCTAAATATTGACCTCCCTTATGACCCAGGCATAGCACTTCTAGGCATCCATCCTGAACAACAGCAACCAGTATACAAGGACACATGCACCTCCATGTTTATTGCCATACTTTTCGTAATAAGCAGGATATGGAAACGACCCAGATGTCCCACCACAGATGAATGGATCCCAAAATTGTGGTATCTGTACACAATGGAATACTATGCAGCCATTAGAAATGACAAAATAATGGCATTTGCAGGGAAATGGATGGAGCTAGAAGGTGATCATGTTGAGCAAGGTAGGCCAAGAGCAAAGAGACAAACAGTACATGGTCTCCCTGATAAGTGGATGTTAAAACCAAAATGTTAGGTATTACGACAAACTTAACAGGACTTAAGAAACAATCTGATCGAATCTCTACTAAATAACCCCATGCTGCTGATCACATGTATGTTGTATATGTGTACAATGGAGGGGAACCAGGAAGACGACATAGAACTAGAGGGAATCAGGGAAAAATCCATCAGCTGCACTGGACATTGACCAAAATGAACTAAGCAAGTTAATGGCAGGGATGGGAGGGAGGAAACCCATGGGAAAACAGGAACAGCTGATGTTATACAAAACAAAAAAATGTACATACCAACAAATTTGGAAGGAATAACTGTATCGCAAAGCTCATAGAACTCATAAATGTTATAGACTGTGATAGACAATTTGCTCCAGAAATGTTAGAATGTGTTTGTGACTTTAACTGAGCATCACTATTCCACAATACTGTGAAATTAGGGAAATTATGTAACCACTTAATTACAATAAAAATAGCAAAACTCTCCAGAAATCATTATAGATGTATACAACTAACTCTTGAATACATTTTGACATCAAAGTCAGGCAATTCACTTGGAAGACTTCCATGGAATCCATTAATTGTTACAATAAGCTATTGTTGTTATTTGGATTGTGAAAATATTTTATATGGAAACAAAGAATGCAATGGCATTTTTGAAATTTAATAAACTTAACCGAACCATCATGACTTAGGAGAGCAATTTTTGCAGCCTTGCAAAACTTCAAAGAGATAGTGATACATACTTATCCTTTTGGCAATATCAAATACAGTTTCTTCCAAGTTGTTTTTCAGACCTGATTTGACATAATGGTTCAACAGAAGCAGATCCAACATGTCTTTGCTATCTCTATTCCCAGCAGCAAGATGCAAGGGGGCCATTGGTATCTGCATCATGATGAAGTAAGAAAAAAGCCACTCTAGTATTATTCCACATATAAGCACTGCCCAGGGTTGTCCAACCATCTACAGTTATTGCATGAATATCTGCTGCTTGAGCCAACAACTAATGGACAGTGTCTATGTGTCCACTGTAGGCTTCCTGATGAATATGGGTATACTCATCGTCATCCCTAGTATTCACATGAGTGGCCTTTTTGGAAAGTAGTCTCCACAATGTAATAACCTGATTATTTTCAGCAGCCCAAAGAAGAAGTTTGCATGGATCCTACTACATTTTTTTTGCAATTGATACCATTCCTCACTTTTTCATCAAGTTCCTCATATTCCTAAGAATTGCCTAACTAGAGACTTTGAGTGACAGTGGGAATGAGGCGTCCATGTATTTCCCTAATAGTTCACATTAGTTGAACTGTTCAGAAAAATCCTGTGACTTTTCTGCATCTGTTTTTTCACCATGATTTATTTTCCCTTTTTACATTTTTACTATTCGAAATTATTCTAACTGGAGAGTAGGGAATTGATGGATAGCAGAGGAAAGATTTTCCTCCGTATTCAAAGATACAGACTGAAAATAAGGACCAGTAGTGTCTTCATGTGCAGATTATTCTATGAATGAGAAAAGATGAAATAATGCCTTCTATATAAATCATTTGGGAAATGGCAGAGCAGAAAGTAAAATGATGCAACCAAAAATATAAAAGCAAAATAAATTACAATCATTATAGAGCAATCCTATTATCTATGAGAAACATTAAAGAGAGAAGAAGAGAGACAGATGTGCAATGACCTAGATAGCCACAAATGCATGCCTCTGATCAATTTATAGAGCAAACAGAATTTTATGTTTTGAAAAAGATGGAAATAGAATTTATATATTTACTTGAATTTGGTAAATACATTTTTTACAGCCTACATGAAGAGACGTAGGTTTAATCTTATTGCAGACAAGAATCTAAATCCTTGATAATTCTAGGAACAGAACTGACTGAAATCAGTTGAATCACACTTTTCCTGCACAATGAAAGAAAAGGTCCAGGCTAGGAAAGCAGCTAGAGAAGGCAGGCCGATTGTATCTGTGACAAAACTTTGTGGAAAATGGTATTGAGCATTACTTACTGTTGATCCACTTGCACTGGAAGCATGAATCTGAACAATTGCTTGCTGATTCTCAACTATTGCTTTGATCATTATATTCTCCAAAAAGACAAAGTGAGATTTAATTGATAGCAAACAACTACTAATGCATTTTTATTTCTCATTAAGCACCTTAAATCATTGAAACCACATGAAGAAAATAGACAGGCCTATTTTTTTTAGATGAAAACAAGTGCCTTTAAAAAAACATGGAATGTAACTAGTCATTCATATAAAGGACATCTATTTTAGTACTACATTATACATTTTTTTTCTAATGTTGGGTACCAATAAATAATGGATCTATTAGAAAGCTCTTAAAGCTCATTTGTCCAATTGTGAGGTCTCTTATACTATATCATGGTATTTTTGAGTATGTTCTTAAGAAGAAATTTACATTACTAACTTGAATTTCTGACAGGACAAAATCATCATGTACATCTTGCTTCTATACTCTCATTTTTTAATTACTATCTATGTATGTGCATTAGATAACTATAGAGAAAAAAGCAGAAGCCACACTGGTGGCTCATGTCATTAATCCTAGCTAATCAGAAAGATGAAGTCTGAGGATTGTGGTTTGAAACCAGACCAAAAAAAAAAAAAAGTCCATTAGATTCTGCTTTGAAAGAAACCAACAAATGCTAGAACTGGAGCTGTGGTACAAGCATTAAAATGATATCTATGAGAAAACTAAAACAAAAAAAATAACACATTCTGGGACAGAGACAGGCCCTGAATTCCAGCCTTAGTATTAGCACCAAACAAATAATTGAATTAATTCGTTAATTAAGTAATTAAATATAAATTAAGTGGTCACATGTGGATAGGCATGTAAAATGTAACATCTGTGGTGACTGGATTGTGTATTTTTTGCAGTAAGGCAAATTATTATTTGTAGTAATCATAAATTTTTTATTTGAACTTTTTTTGTACAATAAATCCTGAATTTAGCATGTATGTATAGGTGTATGTACATGTGTGCATATGTGTGTATGTGTTTATGTGTGCATGTGCTGTTGCAATGTTGCTTGCCAATGTGGACAGGGTGAAGCTGAAAAGAGTTAACTTTGTTGCAATGTTTTTCTTTATCAGTATTCTGTCATGTCATTTCAGTTGAACCACTCTTTTGTACATTTTATTTGTCAAATAATATCATCAGAATCAAAGGATTTACCATATTAAGTTAGATAAAAGAGAATGCTTTCAGCTCTTATTATATGTTAGGTGAGAAGAATCAGACATATTTAGGTAGTAAATTAGTGCTGTATGATGACTGTCGGTACAAAATATGTATTTGACCTCTTAATTTTGTTATACTTTTAACATATGTTCATAGAGTGAGTTTGTCCAACTGGACCAAATAGGTATTGCTCTCTGGTTATACCCATGAAACACAAAGTAGATAAAATCATTCTGGCTTTCTGTTGAAAATAACTATCTTTGTAAGATCATATCTATTCACACTAACAGGTAATCAACCCAATATTTATCAAGTTTGAATATCCAATCATAGTGACTGAAAATCGGTATTGTTGATATGCTTGTTAGATATTTCTTTCAAAAACAAACGAACAAAAAGCATGAGTCATCTCCAGATAGTGGATGTATCTGAAGTTGTTTTGTACATGCAAAGGGCAAATGGCTCTTTTGTGGGAGTAACTATCGCAACTTAACAAATAAGGCTTTTTGAATATCTTTTCCAATATAAATAACATCCCAGAGCGAGTCTTGCAATTTCGGAAAACCCTTTGAATATTTTAGTATTATTTCATTTCATTGACTATAGAGCTAAAGACATTTCTGAAATAAATATAAAGATCTGAAAATGTAAGTGGGTATATTGGCTTTTTATGCATAATCTTATAAAAATCCAGTTTTTATGAAACTAAATGAAATAGAATAAAAGAATGTAAGTGAATTTGGTAAGCTAATTATTAGTTTAACTTTGTTTTCTATTAACAGAGTCCTTTGAATGTAGATGATGCAGTTAAATTATTTCCTTTGTGTTTCTGTACTTCATTTATTTTTCATATCATTGTAGTTATGGGAGTGAATTTGTAGTATAAAGGTCCTTTACAATGATTCGGATTAATCTTATGCTTTGTGTCCTACTCCCAAGAAAATGAGTTATTTTCAAGTGTTAATAGTTTATAATTGAATCTTCATTTCATAAGAAAATTTTAAAAATGCAGTAGTATTGATGACTTTTTAAACCAATTGTATTGACAAGGTTGAGAGTCTTTAATTCATGCTTAGGTCTTAGGTCTATGATTTTTAACCTCTTGTTCCTGACATTAATGATAGTTCAGACTGCATTTTTGGGGTATATGAAAGGTAAAATATTTATCTGGGGTCAAAGATGATTTTTATATCAGTCTTGCTTTAATAACATTTTATTTTATTTTATTTTTTGGTTGTGGGGCCTAAACTCCACTTCCAGCTTTTCTATTTATGTGTTGCTGAGGAATCGAACCCAGGGCCTCATGCATGCAAGGCAAGTATTCTACCAATGAGCCACCTTCCCAGCCCTTAATAACATTTTAATGTAGTACATTTTCCTCAGAATGTTGTGTATAAAAAGCAATCAAAATATTTATAATGGTAAACAACCTAGGTGAGCTACAATGTGGAAATTATTGGTCCATAACTCCTGCAATCTGTTTCCATCGAGAATTGGGCAGGACACTCTTTCGGTATGAGGGTGTTAAACAGAGATGGGGTCCCCAGGCAGTGCAGTGTTGAGTGAAGGGACAGAATATGATTTCTACTATTTTGAGCTATAAATCAAGAATGTTATACTTTAGCAGTTCCTTTCACCAGGGATGTTTAAATTGATTATGAGCTTGGAGTTTTCATATTACAGCTACCTATTTTCTAACAAAGATAAAGTCAAATATTATTAGAGTGTACACAATAATTCTGGGAAATTTTCCTAGAATTAGTAGACTAAGTGCTGGTATTTTAGTCATAAAATAAAATGAGGTTATTTGATAGAGTGGGAGATGGGCCTCAGGCTAACACTTACCATGTGTGCAAAGCTGTACTAGTAATTCCAATTCTGAAGATTTCAATAATATCATCTGAGAATTAAAAATGGAAGTTGTTCCACTTTATGGGATTATTGTGAGGATTAAGTTAGATACCATAGGTAAAGTACTTGGAAAAACTATCATTCAGCATTTGATACTTTCTACCTGTTATTTTATCATGTGATGAATTCTAACATTTTTACTGTGATTTTTATATTGTGTCTATTTACAATTTGCAATGTGATATATTGATATTCATTGCATTGGTCAGTTTTTTGACATTATGAGGAAAATGCCTGCAAAGAAAATTTCTGAGGAGGAAACTATTATATTGATTCATGGTTTAAGAGAATGCAGTTAAAGATCAGATGTCTCCATTGTTTTCAACTATATTTTCATTAAATAGTTGTTCAAAAGAATTTCCATTCCACAAATCAGTTTATAAGTACAATGGATCTTTACATAACCTTCTCATACTCATCCAAACCTCACCCCACTTTCATGTTTTCTAGTTTCATACTATCTGCATTGAATATTATGTCTTCACTCTCTTCCTCCATAACTCTCTTTATTCCTTCCCTTTGACTTCCCCTTACATCTTCCAAGTGATAGATTCCTGGTATTCATTTTGTTGGATTAAAAGTTCAATTTTATAAAAAATTACACCTTTTAAATTCTCCTCGGCAAATAGTATGCTTTGGTTAATACTGTTGTGTAATTTTAACCCCTCTGTATGGTATTTTCACAATAAAAAATCACTGATTCATGGTCAATAGATTTTGAAAAGGATGCCATGACTTTATGAAATAAAAATAGAATTTTAAATGGGTGTAGTGGCACTATTGACTCCCTAGATTTTAAAAAAAATTCTTATACTACTACCTCAATCCTTATACAAAAATTTAAAAATTTTAAATAAAAATGATTAGCAAACTAAATGTGAGATATAAAAACATATAAAACCTAAACATAAAAATTCATGGCATAGGATCAGTAAAAGTTTCTAAAATATGACATGTAAAACATTAGTGTGTAAAGAAAAACAAGAATGAACTGGATAATATCAACTTATAATCTTTCACAATTCAAAGGACAATATAACAGAAGTGAAACATATCTAACAGATAGAGGACACATATTTGTTAATGCTACAATGTTAATGCTACAATGATTCTGAGTCCAAGTATTTTTATATCTCCTAATTCCATATAACTTTACCCCAAATAGGATATTTCTTTAAAGAACATATGTAAATAGTAGGAGCATATGAAATAAGTTCCTCTTTAGTATCCAAGAATAAA
The DNA here is from genome assembly GCF_024711535.1 of Dipodomys merriami. NCBI lineage: Eukaryota > Metazoa > Chordata > Mammalia > Rodentia > Heteromyidae > Dipodomys > Dipodomys merriami. The sequence continues at coordinate 99,722 of NW_027202540.1, read as the reverse complement.
TAAAGAGAAAGCTCACTAGTAGGACCATACTATAAAAAGATGACACAAATATAGTAATACACTTGTGAAGAAATTGATATACTCCACATAGCAAATGAATTTGTAAAATACTTCAATCATTAAAGCAAGCAAGTTTTCAAAAGGTCAAAGAGAATTGAATAGGTTCTATCCATTACACGTCTATGTATGTATTAAAGAGAAGTAAAAAACTTATTTGGACAGGGAATGTGGTTCATTGAGAATGCACTTGAATACTTTGTGTGAGACCCTGGAATTAATCCCAAAAAACAAATTTTGAAAAGGCTCACTATATAGGATGTATGCCTAACAAATTCCTGTAAATGAATTTTATATCTACTTTAATTTCTGTTCTAAAATTTGGAGCATTTCTATTTGAAGAATAGCAAATTTGTGAAAATTAGGCTTGGAAAACCTGTGATTGTACAATTCACTTCCAAAGCACTAAAATTCATACAATAAAAGGAGATTATATATTTCAAGTGAATTACATGTCAGCTAAAAAAACTTTTGTTAAAATACTTCACACAAAATGCAGAATACCTAAAAAGATATTTTCTGTGTTTGCTTAAAAACTTTGTAAACTGCAACATTTAAAACAATAATATGATTTCCGTTCATTTTGAGTATTTTTTGTGTTTATTTTGAGTTTATTCAGAGATAACTCAGTCAAAAAGTGTATGTGATAACTGGAATACCTAGGAATTAAGCAACACTTATAAATAATTGATAACCTTTTCTGGAAGAAACTTTTGGCAAATGACAGAAGACACAAATCTATGCATCTGCATCTTATGAAAGCCATATGTTACTTGGTCAATCCAATTGTTTTTCTCTACTTTGCTAGGGAAAAAGTATTCTCAAGATAAGAGCCAATAGCAGTGAAAAGAAACAAAATACACTATCATCTTGATTTATTTGTGAAAGTAACAAATGAAATAAACTATTCCACTTAAGGGATTCCAATATTAGTATCTATGAAGATGTTCCTGAATGCCAAAATCCATTGAATTTTGGGAATTTTAATTTCTATGAATATATGAAAACTAGAACAAGAAAAGAAATACAGTCTTTGAGCAAACCAGCCTTGGAATAATTTTCTCAGTTGCTTTGAAATTACATAAGAATTGATATTCCTTTACATTGGAAACATTTAAAAATGTTTATCATTTATTATAATTCAAATATAAAGCAAGAGTAATTTTATATAACCATTATAAATATCATTATATTCCTATCATAAAATAGAATGACAAACCACTCCCAATATATTACCTACCCATCATTATTCTTAATTCCTTATCATTTCCTAAATATCTTAAACAATCTAAATAGTCATGTCTTTAAAATAGACGTTAATATTCTATACGTTTTATTTAACATTTTCCAGGGGCATGTACTCATGTTTCTAAGAAATGTTCACAGCAGTTAAAAGATGCTTTTGTGAAATTAATGTGATACAGTTTGTTGTTGTTGTTGTTGTTGTTGTTTGAAAGGCCTGGGCATTATCCTTAAGACTTTTTATGCTCAAGGACAGCAATCTCCAACTTGAGGCACAGAGCTAATTCATGTTTTTAGTGGTTAATTATAGATAAGAATCTAACAAGAACTTTTCTGTCTTGGCCACTTTCAAACACATTTCTAAGATCTCATTACCCAGAATAGGTCGAATTATAAGAGTGAGTCATTTGCACTTGGTGTAATGTATTTTTTTTATTTTAATTATATTTAAAAAAAAATTTAAGATTTTTGTTTCGCTATAGTGTACATCATTCGACACATAAATTTAGATATATGTATATATTTCTGATGACAATCTCTAAAAATATATGTCATTCTACACATAACATTAATATTTATATATCCAAATATTTCTGAAGACAGACTCTCTATAAAAATTTTTGCTACTATTTTTGAACTTTTATATTTCAAATATATACAGTCTATTTTTGTAAAAGTTTCCTAGAATAAAATGATTAATATTAAAATAGAAAGTAGAGCTTTTACTTTCAACGGAATTTTATATCTACTTATGACATTGTAATAATATTTACAGTGTATTACTTGAAAAAGTTCGGTCCAAACTCTTAAATATTTGTGTGTAATGAGGGGGAGAGAGGAAGTTAATTCATACTGGTTAAGAATTAGCAATGCTTCAAAAATCTATTCCATAATTTATTATAAACACATAGTCAAGCCTCTTGATATGGTTTAGTTTTCTTGTTTCTTTATTTGTTCAAAATTTTAATATGGATGCATGCACAGTTTTAACATTACAAATACTAATCAAAAGAAAATAATAGCAAAATCATAGGGACATATAAGACTTTCACTAATTAGCACTTATGATGCTAATAATAATTTTGATAAAGATGATGATGATGACCACAATGTAGCCTGACAATGATAAGGTTATTGAAAAGGAAAAAAACTTTAGAATTCTTTGAAGCTAGAGTTCCCACATTGAATACAGTTATAAACTGAATTGGATTATATACAATAATAACAAGAGGAGAGTTTCAATACCAAGAAATAAAATTACATTAATAGGTAGAGACAGTAAAAACCCTAATGTTATTTTTGCAGTCTCTCTAATGTACACTCACTTTTTTATTGTGAAAATACTGTACAGAGGGGTTACAATTACATGGGCAAGATAGTGAGTACTGTCCTTATCAAGCATTGTAGCCTTCTCCTTTGTTTACCCTTCACATCCCTTCCCATCCTCCCTTCCCCTTCACCCAGTCCTCCCCCCACCCAAGTTGTAAAGTTCATTTTTGACATGACAGCTTGTACTTCTCATTGTTACAACAGGTCCACCTGTATTCTTAATTAAATGACTTGTTTTTCTCCTTCCCCTCCACCAATTATACCTATATCAAATACAGTGAAAGCAGGGGTTATACTGTGGGGGAGGGACTTACAAAGCAACAAAGAAATAATTTTATCATTGCCTTAGAAAGAAATGCATGAAAGAAAAAACATTTTAAATACATATCGTAAATTTCATTTTCCTAACATCACCTTATCTGACCTTTTCTGCTTGACTCATACATATACTAGATATTGCAAATAAGGGAAATCATGGGACCTATCTTTCTTTGCGCTTGGCTTACTTCACTTAATATAATTTTTTCCAAGTCTTTCCATTTCCTAACTAATGGGGCAATGCCATTCTTTCTGATGGAGGCATAGAATTCCATTGTGTATATATACCACATTTTCTTGATCCATTCATGTACTGAGGGGCATCTGGGTTGGTTCCAGATCTTAGCTATGGTAAATAATGCTGCAATAAACATAGTTGTGCTGGTAGCTTTAGTGTGGTCTTGTTTGTAAACATTTGGGTAAATGCCCAAAAGTGGGACTGCTGGCTCATAGGGGAACTGTATGTGGAGCCTTTTGAGGAACATCCATACTACTTTCCAAAGTGGTTGAACAAGTTACACTCCCACCAACAATGAAGTAATATTCCCTTCTGTCCACATCCACTCCAGCATCAATTGTTATTAGAGTTCTTGATTTTTGGCATTCTAACTGGAGTGAGGTGGTATCTCAATGTTGTTTTGATTTGCATTTCTTTTATGGCTAGGGAGGTTGAGCATTTCTTCATGAGTCTATTGGCCATCCTTCTTTCTTCTTCAAAGAAGTTTCTCTTTAAGTCTTTAGCCCACTTATTTAATGGGCAATTTTTTCTTTGAGGATTTGTTGTTGGGGGATTTAATTTTTTGAGTTCCCAGTATATTTTAGATATGAGACCCTTGTCCATTGTATGGCTAGTGAAGATATTCTTCCAATCCGTTGGCTTTCTATTGATCTTGCTAGCTATGTCCTTTGCCATGCAGAAACTCTGCAACTTCATGCAATCCCATAAGCCCAACCTTCCTGTGATTTGTTGTTTTTACAGGGTCTCTATTAAGAAAATTTCGGCCTGGGCCAAGGAGACCTAGGGTTTCTCCTATTCCAACCTGTAATGTTTTCAGAGTGTCTTCATGACTCTGAGGTCTTTGATCCATTTGGAGTTGATTCTGGTGCAAGGTGATATATAAGGATCTAGCTTTAGTTTTCTACAAGTAGTTAAGCAATTTTGCCAGCACCATTTACTGAAGAGGCTGTCTTTCTTCCATTCTATTTTTTTAGCACCCTTATCAAAGATTAGATGGCTATAGGTCTGTAGGTTCATTTCGGGATTTTCAATTCTATTCCATTGGTCCTGAGGTCTGTTCTTATGCCAATACCAAGCTGTTTTGATTACTATGGCTTTATAGTAGAGTTTGAAATTTGGTATTGATATTCCTCCAGCAGTGTTCTTTCCATTGAGGCTCGTTTTGGCTATTCGGGGTCTTTTATTGTTCCATATGACTTTTTGGATTCACTCTTCTATTTCCTTGAAAAATGAGGTTGGAATTTTGATAGGTATCGCATTGAATTTGTAGATAGCCTTGGGAAGTATTGCCAGTTTCACGATGTTAATCTTTCCAATCCAGGAGCATGGGAGTTTTTGCCATTTTCTAAGTTCTGTTTTGATTTCCTTTTTGAATTTTTTAAAGTTTTCATCATAGAGGTCCTTCACTTCTTTGGTTAAGTTAATTCCTAAGTATTTTATTTTTTGGGAGGCTATTACAAATGGAGTTGCTTTCCTAATTTCAGCCCCACTTTTCTCATTGATGGCATACAGAAAAGCCATTGATTTTTGAGGGTTAATTTTATACCGTGCTACTTTGCCAAAGTTTTGAATCAGTTTGAGTAATTTGGGAGTGGAGTCTATGGGATTCTTTACATACAAGATCATGTCATCTGCAAAGAGGGAGTTTTATTTCTTCTTTCCCTATTTGGATCGCTTTTATGTTTCCATCTTGTCTTATTGCTGTAGCTAGACATTCTAATAGTAGGTTGAAGAGAGGTGGAGAGAGTGGACATCCTTGTCTTGTTCCTGATTTAAGAGGAAATGGCTTTAGTTTTGCACCATTAAGTATAATGCTGGGTGTCGGTTTGTCATATACAGTCTTTATTGTATTGATGAATGTTTCATGGATTCCTAATTTTTCCAAAACCTTCATCATAAAGGGGTGTTGGATCTTGTCGAAAGTATTTGTGCATCTATTGAGATAATCATGTGGTACTTATTCTTGCTCCTATTGATGTGATGAATAATATTAATTGATTTGCCTATATTGGACCAGCTTTGCATCCCTGAAATGAATCATGTTTGATAGTGGTGTGTATTTTTTGATGAATTGTTGAAGTCGATTAGCCAAAATTTTATTGAGAAGATTTGCATCAATATTCATCAAAGAAATGAGTCTATAGTTCTCTTTCTTTGATGAGTCCCTGACTGGTTTGGGGTGAGGGTTATGATGGCTTCATTTTCATTGAAGATATGGAGGATTACTGGTGTGAGCTCTGCTTTGAAGGCCTTGTAGAATTCCGCTGAAAAACCATCTGGTCCTGGACTTTACTTAGCTGGGAGGCCTATTATTGTTGTTTCTATTTCATTGCTTGATATGGGCCTGTAAAAATGGTTTAACCCTCATCTCTGAATTTATTTATTTGGGTGTGTTCTCTTCTTTTTCTGATAAGATTTGCTGAGTGTCTGTCAATTTTGTTAATTTTTTCGAAGAACCAACTCTTTGTTTTGTTTATTCTTTCTACAGTATTTTTTGGATTCTAATTCTTTTAATCTGATTTAATTTTAAATATTTCATTCCATCTATTGGATTGGCGTTTATCTTGCTGCCCTTTTGCAAGGGGGTTTAGAGGTGTCATTAAATGTTTGGTTTCAGATCTCCCCAATTTGTTGATGTAGGAGTTCAGTGCTATAAACTTGCCTCTGAGTACTGCCTTAGCTGTGTCCCAGAGGAGCTGGAAATTTGTGTGCTCACTTTTGTTGAATAGCATTGAACATTTGAATTTCCTTTCCAATCTCTTCCATGACCCACTCGTGATTCAGCAGTGTGTTGTTCACCCTCCATGTATTACTAGACTTTCTTTGGTGGCTTTTGGTGTTGAGTTCTAATTTTATTCCCTTGTTGTCAGAGAGAATGCACGGGATAACTTCAATGTTTCTGATCCTGGACAAGTTTGCTTTGTGGCCCAAATGTGGTCTATTTTAGAAAATGTTCCATGTGCTGCTGAGAAAAACATGTATTCTGTTGCTGCTGGATAAAATATTCGGTAGATGTCTGTTAAATCTAGTTGATCTATGCAGCTGTTTAGATCTGCGGTTTCTCTGTTGAGTTTTTGCCGAGTTGATCTCTCTAGTGGGGAGAGTGGTGTGTTAAAATCTCCAACTATTAATATCTTTGGATCTATGTGGGATTTGAGGGAAAGTAGTGTTTCTTGGATAAATTTGGGTCCTCCATTGTTTGTAGAATAGATATTTGGAATGGTAATATCCTCCTGAAGGAGAGATCCCTTAATTAGTTTGTAGCGACCATTTTTATCTCTTTTCAAAAATTTTAATTTGAAGTCTATTTTAGCTGATATTAGGATTGGCACTCCCGCCTGTTTATGAGGGCCGTTTGCTTGATAGATTTTGCTCCAGCCTTTTACATTGAAAATGTGTTTGTTTTTATGGGCAAGATGTGACTCCTGAAGGCAGCAGACAGAAGGATCTTGTTTTTTAATCCAACTAGATAGTCTATGTCGCTTAATTGGAGAGTTAAATCCTTAATGTTAAGACATGGGACTGAGAGTTATACCGGAGCTCCTGTCATGTTATCCACCTTCTTGGGGGCTGCGAAATCTGGGTTCTTCATATGGTTGTTGGATTCTCAATTTGGGTGCAGTTTCTTGGTCTTTATTGTGGTCTTGTTGGTTTTCTATGTGTAGGACATCTTTAAGAATCTTTTGTAGGACTGGTTCGGTGGTCATGTGTTGTTTCAATTTTTCTTTGCTATGGAAGATTTTTATTTGGCCTTCAGTTATGAAGGACAGTTTAGCTGGGTACAGTATTCTTGGTTGATAGTTGTTTGTTTTTAAGGCATGGCATACATCATTCCAGGCTCTTCTGGATTTGATTTTCTCTGCTAAGAAATTTGAGGTGATTCTAATTGGTTTCCCTTTATAGGTGGTTAATCTTTTCTCCTTGACAGATTTAAGGATCTTTTCCTTGGTCTGGGTTGATCCTGTGTGGATTATAATGTGACGGTGGGATGTCCTATTCTGGTCTGGTCTATTTGGAGTTCTAAAAGCCTCATGTATTTGAATAGGCCTGTCTTTTTGTATGTTTGGAAAGTTCTCTGCTAGGATCCTGTTAAACAAATTTCCTAGACCATTAACTTCTATTTCTATATGCTCCTCTATACCCATTGTCCTTAGATTAGGCCTTTTGATGGTGTATTTCAAGTTTTGGATAGTTCTGTCATATTTCTTGTACTTGTCTTGGATTTTTGTATGTTCTTTCTCTATATTATCTAGGCTGACTTCAATCCCCGAAATTCTATCTTCTACACAGCCTAACCTGCTGTCAAGGCTTTCTACTTTGTTTTTATTTCTTTTCCTTGTAATTGGTCACCTTTGATTGGTCAAATTCTTTGTTGAAGCTTTGTTTTAGATCTGGTATGAATTTTTTACTTCCTTAATTTGGTGTTCAGGGTTTATTCTGAAATCATTTAATTGATTGGTTATTGTTTCCTTGGACTCCCGTTCCTTCTGTTGGTTTCCATTCAGCATTTCCTTTGTTGTCTCCCTGAATTCCTTCAGCTCTTTGTTAATGGATCCCATGAATGCCTTTAGTGATCTTTGTGTATTCTCATCCTGCTGTCTCAATTCCTATATTATTCTTTGCTTAACTTCCTCCCACTCCTTTTCTTGCCATTCCTGTAGTTCTCTTTGAGTGTTCTCAACCTGTTCACGCCATTCCTGCCTTTCTCTTTGCATATTCTCAAGCTGCTCACGCAATTCATTTATCAGTTTTTGAGTAGCTTCCTCACGCTCATGATATTCCTGAATAAACCTTTATATTGCCTCCTCTCTCTCCCTATCATGCTCATACAGAGTCCCTTGTAGGTTTTCAATCGTTTCCTGCATTGACCTTTTCTTTGCCTCCTCTCTCTCCCTATCACTCTCACACAGAGTCCTTTGTGTGTTTTCAATCTTTTCATTTATCAAGTTTGCCAGCAGTGTTTGTGGAGCTATTTTGGAACTCTCCTCTGGATTATTCATTATCTGTTTTTGTCTCCTGATTATCATGAGTGGGAATTGAGATACCCGGACTTGCCATTTTGCTTGTGTTTTTCCGGCTTACTCAGCCCATTTGGGATGAAAATAACACCAGTTTTGTGCTAGAATGCTATTTTAAGGCAAGCATCAACCAAAGTCTGAATTTGCACAGTCAATAGTCTGCAGATACAATCTAGTTCAACAGATAAATCTATTCAACATCAAACAACTATATATTAATGGGCTAAGAACCCAAAGATGAATTTGGAAAACCAGAAATTATTAGCGTTAGGGAGAGATGTGGGTAAAAAAATATGAAAAAAGTGATCTGGGAAGGCACAGGGAGAGTTATCTTAACTAAGTCCTAATCTCAAAGCAGGAAATAGGTTGGATAGGATGGAAGTAGAGAGAGAGAAAAAAAGAAGAGAAAGGGAAAAGAAACGAGACCAGAAAAAATAGAAAATAATAATTAATAATATTATGCAGAACAAAAACAAACTATTCAGAGAACATGAATATAATGAGACTATGGGAGGGATATAAAGGAGATGTGAAAAGGTTAAAAATAAAAATACTTAAAATATTATATAGGTATAAAGAGGTAGTACTGCTATTAAGGAATTTAAGTCTTAAAGATTTTGAATTGAGTAATAAATTTGTGGAGTAAGTGTGCACACAATTGGGGTAGAGTATATAGTCAACTTCCGGTTTATCTGAGGATGTGCAGGACAATTAAATCACATAAAGAAGAACGAAAGAGAAGAAAAGGTGAAAAGCATAAGAAAGGAAGATAAAAAGATCAGAAGTTCAGTAGAGCTACACAAAAATCAAAAAGAAATTTAAAAAAAAAAAGAAAGAAAAACGCACACACACATGGATCCCTAAAATAAAAATTATAAGAGGAAAAAAAAGTTACTAGAAACAATTTTTTCCAAAAATGTTAAAAATTTTAAAAAAAGTTTTAGAAAAGAAAAAAAATTATGAAAAGTAGCAAAAAAAAAAGACAAAATAATTCTTTCTTTTTTTTGGGAGGGGTGGGAAAAATCTGTATCTCCCTTTTGTCTGTAACCAGCCTTTTGTTGGAGTCTCTGTTCTGCTTGTGGTCCTGTGGCTTGGTTGATTTCTTAAGTCAGTTTGTTTGAACAGGGAGAAAAATCCTCTGCTTTACCCAGAATTTTGCGTTCCTCCTCCTAGGCTAGTTCAATGGGAGTAGGATCTGCTTTGAATATCACAAAAGAGGGAGATGGCTTTTTCCTCAAATTTGGAGATGCTGTGTTCAGGCTAGATTCTGGGTAGTATTGAGGCCTTTCAGCAAACAGTAGCTTTTCCTGGGGGCTAGTTTGTGAGAAACTCACAGAGCCCAGCCTGGAGCCATTCTCAGGGTTTCTGTTTACTGAATTTCAATTGATTGTCGAGGCTGCTAAAGGGAGGGGCAGCCTATGGCTCTGATTACCTGTTGAAGAAAGCCACTCCTGGGGCTGGTGCCCGAGCTGGGTGTCTTTTCCCTGGGTGTAGCTGAGTCTGGCAGGTCGGCTTAAGTTCTTGTGACCTGCTAAATGACACTAATTTTATTCAAAGGCCTGAGTTGGAGCTAGCAGCTCCGTTGAGCTTTGTCGGTATCCAAGATGGAGATCTCCGGTACTGGGTGGGGAGGGGTGGCCTTAACTCCTCTGCTCCCTGAGAAGGAGTCAGGATGTCAGGCTTCTACTCATGCCGAGTCTTGGTTCCTGGGTTGTTTCTGGTATGAGAACTGCAGGATGAAGATGTCCGCTCCTTGTTGGTTCTTGCTGGTTTTGAGTAGAATCCGCTTGCCCGCAGTGCTGGTTCCTTGGTCTCGCACTCTCTGTGATTCAAGTATGGTGGGTTCTGCCACCGCAGCAGTGGCAAGAGCTCAGATTTCTCTCCTTGCCTGGATTTTCCTTCTCTGGCCTAACTCTCTGTCCTGTGATGGCACATATGGTGTGATTCTCTGGCTTAGGACTGTTCACTTGAACTCTAAAACTGCTTTCTATGCAAGAGCTTGTTTAGCCGCCAGCTTCTCCTCCGCCATCTTCCGAGGCTTTCACTACTAATATCACTGTTTGTCTCAAAATGCTTTAAATTCTACTCCCTCTAAGATGGGCATAGTGTTATACTGTGGATCTTTTCTCCTCAGAGAGTGAGTACTACCCTATTGTTTAAAATAGACAAAGTACCTTGATACAGACACTGGGTGTGTGCAAACAACAAGTGATAGTTAAACAATGTTCTTATTAGTTTATAAAGATGAAATTGAAATAGAGCAACTATGAACTCAAAAGGTATGTGCAAAAAAGACAAAGGCACAAAGTAGAATGTGTCAAGGAAATGCTGAAGTATAATTTCAAATTATGTACTCACTTTTGAGGGTGTGTTCAAAGTACAGCTTCAGACAATGCAGTTGGATATCTTGGGCGGAAAACTGCTTTAAACTACTTTGGGATAACTACCAGTAGAAGCCCCTAACTCTGACTCTAATCACATCACAACATCATCAACTTAGGGACTATTTTCCAAGTGCAAAGTACAAAAAAGAGGGCTCATCACAGTTAGTGTTCTGGTTGAAGTAATGGCAATCACATAACTTTTCTTATAAGTCTTCATTTTTTTGGAAAATGTAGGAAAAAGTAGGAAAAAGTAGGAAAAAGCCAAGTAAATATTTTGCATGTACCTAAATTAAGTGGGACGCGTTATGTTGGTCTCTTTTTAACTGGGAAGCTATAGATTATGTCTTTTTATACTCTAACTTAGAACAATGATCTGCTGTCAGTTATTTCTTCTCTTCCTCTTCTTTTGCCCTTCCACTTACATAATTTTTATTTAAAGAGACTTACTTGAGCCTGCATTTCTAAATTCTTCAAAATTATCTGAATTTCTTCATATTTCTGGAAGCCTCCTATATATTTTTCAAGGGAATATTTTGTCACTACCATTTTTATCCTATATGATGTCTTCCTGCCTAACTCTGCAAGAAATACATTAGAGTTATCCAGGTATCTCAACACTTGTACCACCATAAAAAACTATCTTACTTAGAAATCATGATTTTAGTATATCTGGGGAGGCGGCATCTGTCACTTTTGAATGACCCTAATGATACTTACATGCAATCATGATTTAAACCAACATGCCACTCAGAAGATGAACAAATCCATTAAACACACACACGGTGGAATTGGAAGCTTCCAATTCATAAGAAAATGGAAAGACTTGGAAAAATCCTACTAAGAAAAATAAGCAAGACACAAAGAAACAGATTCCATGCTTTTCATCATGTGTAATAATTAGGTAATGTCTAAGATAGTCCTAGCGGATGAGCAGGATGGCTCAATAGCTATGTATAAATATACATATAAGAGGATGCTAAACAAAATGAACTCCTAGACATGGAAACAGAGGTTTTCCTTTGTGGTTGTTGTTTTTACTGTACTATGTGATTTCTTTTTTCTTTTGTGTTTTTCCCTATGGTTTATTTCCTGCTGTATTTGATTTCAATATCCTGTGTATTATATACACATGTATCTTAATTTAGCAAGGGAAGAGGAACAACAAAATGGCGAGAAAAAGGACAACATGTAGGATATTCACATGACAACTTGTGAGGGGTATTGGGGTAAAGTAAAAGTGTGAGAAAAATGAGGGAGGGCATAAAAAGTTAGACTTTTTAGATAGTCACTACCTTACAATTAATGCAACCCCTTCCATATATCACCTTGACAATAAAATTAAATTTAAAAATAAGCTACATAAAATATAATTTCACTGTATTTCTATAGTATATGATATTCTATATGTATTTAATTTTTTAAAAATGAACAATAATTGGCTTCTCATTTGAATTAATTGCCCCTTTCTTTTTCAGAGGGTCATCAACTTGAATCCTATCAAACTATACAAAATTTTCAGAATATACTGCCATTATTTAAAAAAAAACATTATTTTAGTATTGTCTCATACTAAATAGGAAACAGTCCAATTCTCTGGAAACTCCTAATTTTTAAAACTAAATATTTGTTAAGAGGACAGAATATATGTGTTCTACTAACTACTCATTTTCAAATTCTTAGCATGCCATACCAGAGGCATTTAAAACAGTGCCTGTATGCATTTTATTTAATTCTTCAATAGATACAGTTTCCAATGTGGCATTACATATTTAAAGGTCAACAGAGAAACTAGCCTCATTCTGGTAGAAGATAAAACTATGAAGTATCTATAATAATTAATTCCTCTAGAGTAAACATTTTTTCATCATAATAAGCTATTATTTCAATGACAATCAATTCCAACATTTTATGCAGTAAAGTCATTGTAGCCCAACAGTTTACACTTTGTAAGCCGCACCTTAAATTTCCCTAAATTCACAGCATGACTAGCTTATCTCTATTGTGAAAAAATTCTACACTTCTGCTAATATTATGCCCTTTCTATTGTTGAAAAAACACTACACTAAACTTTGCTGCATCGTTTTCTCTCAAGTGGTATCTTTCAGATCAGAAAACTTGAAAATATTATTTATACATATCTTTTCGTCTACCATGGATATTCATGACACAAAGATCTGTATATTATGGTTCAAAGCCCACCCAGTCAGGAAGGTTCCTTAGATTCTTATCTCCAATAAACTGCTCAGGAAGAGCCAGACACAAGTAGCACTGAGGTTCAACTGGTAGAGCAGTATCCATGAGCAAAAAACAGGCTCAGGGACAGTGCCCAGGCCCAGACGTCAAGCCCTAGGACAAACAAAACAACAAAAACAAAATGAAAACATACCCCAAACCTAGCAGTTTTCTCATTGTATACATAGGTATATAAATAAGGAAATTTCTTCCTATGTTATGTACAGGTAGAAGAAAAAAGATTTCAAACAATAACTCTCTTCATATCATGTTACACCAAACTCTCAAAACATTGCTCTTTTTCTAAATTTATAAATTAATAGCTTCTATTTATTCTCAACTCTTTCTAGATTATTCACATTATCATGTTATACATGAACTGCTGGAATTAACTATTAACTAAGTCCTAATTACAACTCTCTTGAAAGAATATTCTAGACAAATAATATGTCAGAATCATTTGTGAATTTGTAAATTAAAACTTCTACCTAAAAGTATTTTGTAGTATCCTATAGAATATGAAATTACAAGCAAAAGATATTTATTTCAAATCTAAATTCTAATTTAGTAAGGTCTACAAAGTCCTAATTAGATAACTTTGCTGTTTCTCCAGGCTTAAACTTTTGTAATCCTTCATTATTTCTTTGGAATCCAACAGAATGATGCTAAATTTTTCAAATTTTTGGTTCGGAATCCTGACATATTTTGTATCTAGAAGTATTCTGTAATGAAGACAGCATTTAAAACATGACTGAGTATGATATATGAGTTGCATTTCAATAAGAAACTTGATTTCTCAAAACATAATGACAAAATTAGCCCAAAATCCAACTATGTATTCCTTTCTTGTTCTTTGGTTTGTTTTATGGAGGCAAAATTATACTACCTAATCCAGGGAAGGTATCACTACTTAATCCACTCTCTAATCACCTGTATTAGTCTGAGTGCTAGAATTCCAGACTTGTATCACATTGCCCTGCCATAGTTTCTTGTTTTATTTAATCGACAAACATACTAGTAATTCTGAACTTCTCCGATGTTCTTATCCATGACTGACTGCTCAAACTATTTCTGTGCAATTTTCAAAGACGTTCTAACATTTGACACAGGATATGAACATTTTCTGATGCACCTGCAGGGATATCTGATTTATTCTTCCATGGATCCAATCCCTTTAATAATTATTACTTGGCTCTTTTACTATCTCTGGTCAGTACCTATGTAATAGTCTCAAACTTTTGGGGGGAAAGTTCACTTGAGGACTTTCTAATATTAAAAATTATCACTTGATTCTAGTCTTACTCAAGACATATTTTCTATTATTTTCTAACTTTTCTACACATTGTGAGAGTTGTTTCATATTTGTGTTTGCACATATAAGTGCTTCTGTGTGTATGTAAATGTTTGTATGTATGTATGCAAAAACCTCAGGCTATTATTCAGCACTCTTGCTCATAACTAATATCCCATCACTTGAGCCATTCGTCCAATGCAGCTTTTGGCTGGTTAATTATAGGTATTGTTGCAAAGACTGTTCTGCCGAGGCTGGATGCAAACTGAACTTTTCAGACCCTTTTATATTCTTAGTTTTTATTTTTTCCAGGAGTATGGTTTTAAGCTACAAACATTTTTGTGGATGTAAAGTCTAACCTGTAGCCTAGATTTTAACTCAAGAAATCATACAAAGATAGATGAACATACACATTACATATCCTGAGTGTACACTGCTAGAAATGTGATCTTAAGCCTGGTACTGATGGCTCAAACCTATAATCCTAGTTACTCAGGAGGTTGAGATCTGAGGATTGCAGTTCAGATCAAGCACCAGGAAGAAAGTTTTCTGAGGCACTTATCTCCAATTTACCACCAGAAAACGAATTGGAACTGTGGCTCAAATTGTAGAGCTCTAGCCTTGAGCTGAAGAGAGGAAGGACATTGCCTAGGCCCAGAGTTCAAGACCCACAGCAATAAAAAAAAAAAAACAAAAAAGAAAAAGAAATGTGATCTTATCCACCAGTTCATTGCTGCTATATTTCCTGCTCTCTCAACATGGCCTTTTTTTTTCCAGTTGTCTATGCTCTTATATCTGACTTGTTTTGGAACCAGAATTACTCTTCTGTTCTACTTTTTTACAAATTTCCATGATTAGCTACCATGATTTAGATCTAGTAGACAAGAAGAGAGGCCTCATCCTTCATGTTCCACTTAGTAGAAAAGCTTTCCCTGTATCACCCGCATAGATCTACATATTGGCCTTGGATTTATTGTTTCAAAGTTGTCTTATTGAAGAGTCTTCTATAGTGTATTGAACCATTATACTTAAGCACAAAACTTCTTTTTCTCTTATTATTCTTATTGTTTTTCCTACTTCTAACTTATGTACACTTGGGAAATAATGCACAACACACACACCCACAAAAAATGTTTCTGAGAATATTCTTCCCACATAAAATTGGTCTTAATTACAGAGCACTTAGGAAATTTTGAACTTAAAGTAGTACAGGATGTTTTTTCATGTTTTTTTTAATTGTAAAAATGGTTTAAAGAGGGGTTAGTGTTACATAAGAACGTTAATGAGTACATTATCTATCAAGCGTTGTTACCTTCTCTTTTGTATTTCTCCTTCAATCCTTTTCCTCCCCACCAACCAAACTCCCTTCTCCCCTCCTCAAGTTGTAAAGCTAATTTTCTACATAGTGCCTTATACAAATCATTGTTACAATAGGTCATACTGTATAATTGTTTAAGCATTTTGTTATTTCCCTTCCCCTCCCCACATTAGAAAAATGTATATGCAAGATGCAGGTCACTGACAAGAAATATAGTGAAAACAGGGCTTATACACCATGGAAGAAGAAAATAGAAGAGAAACAAAAAAATCGCATACTACATGTTAGATATATTAAAAAAATAGCAAGAAAGAAAAAGCAAGTTGTGTCCCTATCTTGGGTTCCATTTCACTTAACATCATCTTATATGGCCATATGTACATGAATGAGGTTTTATAAGCCATGCAAATTCCATATTTTCTCGCTATGAAGTTATCTCTGAAACACATATTACCTCATGTCCAAAGACATACTTGTGCTATTTCAGTGAAGCCAGAAAACATTCATTTTACCTGGAGCAGCACCATGGATTGTTACTGGAAGTAAGTGGAAGGAACTGTTATTGCAAGAGAGGAATTGAACATAGAAAAATAACAAAGTTCAAGGTAATTTGTGCTGTCCTTTTTACGTTACAAGAAAATAATCCAAGGCCTGAAGGAAACTCTGTCCCTGACTTTTTCAAGTTTTCCTTTACTTATATAAAACATGTCTGTAAACTTCTAGTTGAGAGTATAACAAAAGTTAACAATATGCCATTTGAAGGCCGGCATAGAATAAAAGGAAATAACTTTGTTTTAAAAGTGTTCTCCTGCAAAGAAACAAAGATATGGGGGTTTTAAAGAGACTTATGCACGGATATTTCACTCCTGAGATGATTCTCCTGTTGCAAGAGTCAGTTACCCAATTCTTCAGTCTGGTCCTGAGTTCTCCATAGCAATAGGGATTCCAAAAAGCAGGATCCAGTGAGTATGATCAGCAAAAGGAGCCTCTTCTCAAACCAATGCTTTAAGGATGGTCACAAAGAAACAGGTGGGTTTTTTCATTTGCTTGTTTGTTTATTTAGTTTGTGCTGGTTTTGGGGCTTGAAACCAGAGGGTGAACCTGGTCCCTGTACAGTTGTCTTTCCTGCCCACCTGCCCCCAAAGCTAGTACTCTATTGCTTGAGCCTAAACTCCACATCTGGCTTTTTTAGTGTTTAAATACAGATAAGAGTTAGACAGACTCTCCTGCCTAGGTTGGCTTTGAACTGAGATAGCAATAAATCCAAGTGACTTCAACTGTATGGACTTCTCTTTTTTAATTTTTATTTATTTTTTATTGTGAAAATACTGTACAGAGGGGTTACAATTAGATGGGCAAGATAATGAGTATATTTCTTATCAAGCCTTGTAGCCTCCTCCTTTGTTTCCCCATGGATTTCTCTTTTGAACCACGAAATATTAGATGAAGTTTATATAAATCTAATATTTGACAATGTTAAAAGAAGAGAATATGTCCAGCAAAGAAACCATACCTTAAATAACTCAACAAAAGTAGGTGCACTGAATCATTTTGGAATATTTTTTTTCTACTTGAGAAGATTACTATTGACTTTGTCGTTCCTTTTGGGGAAACTTAAAGTCATATTTGCACTTTTTGTTGGTCATGGGTCTTTAACTCTGATACTGGACCCTGTCCCTCAATTCTTCAGCTCAAGTTGAGAACTCTGCCACTTTTGGTACAGTACCACTTCTGGGTTTCATGTGGTTAATTAAAGATAAGAGTCTCATGGACTTTCCTGACCAAGCTGGTTTTGAACCACAATTCTGTGGTCTCATCTTTCTGAGTAGCTAGGATTACAGGTGTGAGCCACCAACATCCATCTTATATTTGCATTTATGTGCACTTATTGCCACTATGTAGACAAAGAATGGAAATTTATATCAAATGATGACATTGTAACTTTTTAGGAAAATCGAGGTAACAATAAATTTATCCCCCTTTTCCATGTTGTTACATTAATGATTCATGTGTTATGGGACTCTTATATTAGCATCTTCTTCTGTCTGCATTTGTCGACTTAGTATCAGAAATTGTTCATAGAGAAATAAAAAAGACTGAGATTTTTAGAAAGCAAAGGAGTTCAGGTATGAAAGTACAGCATAGAAGGATATACAATTTATCACACAGAGATAAAGATTTAGCCTAATTACTAGAATGCTAAAGGCAAGGAGGAATAAGCCTAGTTGATGACTAGTTCTTTAATAACCAAAAATGGTTCCCTAGAACATTTTGTGGTATAACTTAGTTATTACCATTTATTCCTTCTATCTAGAGTTATTCCTTGTCTTCTGTAAAAAGTATAATTAGCCTCTGCCTTTTTGGTGCCATATCTTATCAAAAAGATTTCCAAATCTCACTTATACTATCCTTCTGATTGTGATTAGTAGTGACCACTCAAAAACCTGGAATCTTTGAATTTCCAGAATTAATCTTCACCTGATATCTAAGCACATTCCTGGCATTAATTGCCATGACTTAATGAACAAAAGTTTTTGGGTTTTTTCAATATTGTATACTAATATAGGTAAAGTACATGAATTAGGGACTATTGTCAGGTATCAGTATGGAAGGAGCAATTATATATTCTAAGTATGAGTTGTTTATTTTCCATTTACTAACTAAATATTTGTTGTTGTTCTTGTTGTTTTGCCAGTCCTGGGGCTTCAACTCAGGGATAGGGAATTATTCCTCAGCTATTTTTGTTGTTGTTGTTCTAGGCTAACCCTCTACCACTTGAGACACAGCGCTATTTCCAGTGGTTCTTTTTCTGTTTATGTGGTACTGAAGAATTGAACCGAAGTTTTCATGCATGCTAATCAATCACCATACTGTGAAGCCACATTCCCAGAGCCCAAAATGGCTTTCTTAAGATGACATTACTTTTTCATTCCGTAACTATGTATCATAATTTTAGCCAGAAATTTTTGCTAGAAAAGGACATTGAACACAATACTGAGTCCAGTAAGGCTAGATGGACAAGGAATAACCGTCACGGTCTAGCCAGAGCACAGAGGGGCTTACCTCATGGAGCTGGAACAACAGACTGAGCGAGACAACTCCTAACTCACAGCCCACCTCCAGAATGAGAGGGCCACATTGGTTCCAGCCATATGGGGATGCTGGGCCACCTCCTCTAGCATCCATTAAATAAGTTCTTCAGAGAGAGAGAGAGAGAGAGAGAGACAGAGAGAGAGACAGAGACAGAGACAGACAGACAGAGAGAGAGAGAGAGAGAGAGAGAGAGAGAGAGAGAGAGAGAGAGAGAGAGAGAGAGAGAGAGAGAGAGAGAGAGAGTCATAATTACACTTAAGCCAGGTGCTGGTGGCTCAGGCCTATAATCCTAAATACACAGGAAGCTGAGATATGAGGACTATGGTTTATAGGTAACCTGGGCAGGAACATCTGTGAGACACTTATCTCCAAAGAATCACCAGAAAACCAGAAGTGGTGCTGTGACTCAAAATGTAGAGTGCTAGCCTTGAGCTGAGGAGATCGGGGACAGTGCCCAGGCCCAGAGTTCAAGCTCAACGACTGACAAAAAGTGGACTTCCCACCACAAGAAGTGGACTGAATAGCACCCATTGTCCTAGGGAGCATGGCAGAAAAGTCAGGCTGAGCTTCCTGTCAGCTCTCTTATTTTTTTTGTTTATTTTTATTATGAAGGTGATATTCCAAGGGGTGGGTTACAGTTACATAAGTAAAAGTACTTTTTTTTACAGTGTTATCACTTCCTCATTTTTTCCTGCTTCCCCCAACACTGATATCCCATTTCCCCAAAGTTGTAAAGTTCATTTCTAACATAGTGCTTAGTGTATATCACTGTTGCTTTGGTTAATCTTTGTCCGACCATTTCTGTGATTTCCCTTCCCTTCCCCAAATCATATAAACTTATATATAAGACAAAGGGTACAGAAATCAAAAACAGTGACTACAGGGAATAATCCAAAGGGGGAAAAGTAAATAGAAATATCTAAAAGCAGCTCACTATACAATCATATTATATCCATGTCTTGGAGCTCATTTCAATAAGGATCATTTTCTATGATGACATGCATATAACTATTGAGCTGTTGTGATCTTTTATAAGAATATCCTAGACATATTCTAGTTCTTTTAAATGAGTGAAAACATGTAGCCTATGATTCTTTGGGTGTGGTTTGTTTGATGTATTATGTTTTCCAAGTCTTTCCATTTCCTTACAAATGGGGCAATGTCATTCTTTCTGACTGAAGCATAGAATTTTGTTGTGAATATATATGACATTTTCTCGATCGATTCATCTACTGAGGGGCATCTGTGTTGGTTCCATATCTTTGGTATGGTAAATACTGCTACAATTGACATAGTTGTGATGGTAACTTTAGTGTGGCCTTGTCTTTGGTCATTTGGGTAATTGTCCAGGAGTGGGATTGCTGGGTTATAGGGGAGATCTTCTGAGGAACCTGTATACTTCTTTATGGAGTATTTGAACAAGTTTACTTTTCAACCAATTGTGTAGTAACATTCCTGTTTGGCTACATTCCCACCAGACCAGCCTCTGTTATTATTAGTTTTCTTCATAATGGTCATCAAACTGGAGGGAGGTGGAATCTCAATGTTGCTTTTATTTGTATTTCTATGGCCAGAAATGTTGCATATTCCTTCATGTTTCAATTGGCCATTCATATTTATTCTTCTGAGAAGTCTCTCTTTAAATCTTTAGCCCACTTATTAAGAGGGTTGTTTCTTTGAAGATTTGTTTTTTGGGGGAGTTAACTGCTAGGGCTCTAAATATATTTGATATGTAATGCCATTGCCTTTTGCAGAGCAAGTAACGAACTTCTCCCAACCAGTGTGCTTTCTATTTATCTTTCTATCTATGTAAGTTCTCTTCTTAGATTTGGTAAGGGTCTGCCAAGTCTGTTAATTTATTGAAACAACCAATTCTGTTTTGTTGATCTTTTTATTTTTTAGTTTGTCTTTATTTAGTTATTTCTGATTTAATTTTTTTTATTTGTTTCTGTCTTCTGCTTTGGGTTTGGCCTCTTTCTTGTTTTCAAGAATTTTCAGGTATATAATTAAAACAAAACTTCAGATTTCCCCAATTGCTTGATGTAGGCACTTAGAGCTATAAATTTTCCTCTAAGTACTGCATTTACTGTTTCCCAGAGGAGTTGTTATTTTGTGTGTTCAATTTGTTAAATTTCAGAAACTTTCAGATTTTCATTCTAATGTATTCAGTGTCTGGTCATTCAGCAATGTGTTGTTCAATCTTCATGGGTTTGGGAACTTTTTTTTGCTTTAGCTTTTTTAATTCTAAGTTTATTCTGTTGTGGTCTGACAAGATATGGGAATTCAAATAATTTTTCTTTCAATTTGGATAAAATTTCTATGTGATATAGGATATGTTCTATTTTGGAGACTCTTTCATGAGCTGCTGTGAAGAATGTGTATACTGATGCTGAATGTATATTCTGTAGATGTCTGTTAGGGCTAGACATTCAATGTAGTTATTTAGGTCTTCAGTTTCTTGGTTGAGTTTTTCCTGCATGACCTATCCATGCATTTCAATGATGTGTTGAGAAATGTTTTTTTGGTTAAGTAATATTTGGTTGATGAAGTGGGGTGCTCCAGCCATTGATACTTAGACTTGATATATATACCTAATGGAGATGTGCTTTTATCAATATATAATGTCTCTTCCTAGTAATTTTATTTTGAATTCTATTTTATCTTATGTTAGTAATTCTACTGTGGCCTGTTTATGGTGTTCATGTGCTTGAAAATTTTCCTTCCAGCCTTTCAGTTTGAGTATGTGTTTTTTTTTCAATAAAATGTGTCTCTTGTATATATTACATGCATGTGTCTTGTTTTATTATACTATTTAGTCTGTTTTCTAATTGGAAAGTTAAATCCATTGATATTGAGAGTTAAGTCTGTGAAATATCTCATAAGTCCTGCTATGTTATTCACCTGCTGTTAGGCTCTGTGTCTCATCTACTCTAAATATATTTACCTTGTTCACTGGTAGGGAGCATTTTATATAACCAGTTCCTGTTCTTCATGAGCTTCTCTATGTAGGATATATTTGATTAACTTCTATCCTGTTGATTTGGTGGAGATACATTGTTTCAAGATTTCTTTGGCATGAAATATTTTTATATATCCTTTTAATGTAAAGGAGAGTTTGGCTTGGGACCATATTTACGGTTGGTAGTTGATTGCCTTTAATGTTTGTCATATATCATGTGAGGCTCCCCTTTTTACCATATCAGCTAAGAAATTTGTATTTATTCTGACTGTATATCCTTTATATAATCTGTCTTTTCTCCTGACATATTTAAGAATCCCTTCATTGATGTCTAATGATCCTCTAATGGATTATGATGTGATGGTGGTTTGTTCTGTTCTTATACTGTTTGGTGTTCTAAAGGGCTTCTCTTATCTTAATTAGCCTCTCTGTTTGATTTCCCTGTCTTACAATTGGTTATTTTTTTAGGGCTTCTATCTCTTTATTAAAGCTTTATTTTAGGTTTGTATGGATTTTCTTTACAACTTTTTATTGGATGGTGGCTTGGGAGGTATGTGTTTTAGCTGTATGTTCTCTCATATCTTTTAACTTGGCATCCATTTTTCCCTTGGACTCTCTTGCCTTCTCAGAATTTATTTTTCTTTGTGTTTGGAGTCTCCATGAAATATTTTGCTGATCTTTGCTTGGTCTCATCTTTTTCTCAAATTTCCTTGCAGAGGTTTTGTATCTTTTCATTAATCACATTTTTCAGCAGTATTTGTAATGTATTTTGAAAAATATCTTCTAGATAATTGATTGTTCTAATGCCCGTTCATTTACTGTGTGAATTATATTACCTTGGCATGACTTTTCTCATAATTTTCTGATTTGTTCTGTCCATTTGAAGTGTTTCTTGGCTTTCATTTGGGGGAATGTATGATTTTAATAGGTGACTATCTATGTTCTTGGATGATTTGTCAGGTGTTTCTTTGGTCTTCTGTTGTGATTTGTTTTTCAGGAATTAGGTTTTTGTCTAGATCATTAAGTGTAGGAGAAGAGATCAGTTGTGAGAGATGTTGTGAAATTAATACTTGTGGTTCCAACGACAATTCCGACTATCCAGTGGTAAGGTGAATTGTGCCTGTGTTTATATGTGACTGTCTCTCTGTTCATGATTTTTTTTCCCAAGTGGCCCTTTCATTTCCACACTGCAATTGTGTTTTTGAATATGTTGGCCAACACAGTCACAGCAGTCACCTTCCTGCCTGGGTAACTTTTCATAGATTTCTGTTTTTTTGTGAAGACAGTATAAAATATTCTTTTGAATTGTGTATCAATATATAATTATGCCTAACTTGGTGTGACACCCTAGAAATGGAGTACCTTCTAGGACTCTAAATCTCTGTTTCGTTAGGGAAATCTAGGGTACATTCCTGTTGTTATTCTGCCACTGTTTTTCCCCTTCCTCTGGTTCATTTATTATATTGTGGATTTTTTTCACATAATTTAGGATTTGTGATGGTTGTATCAAGTTATTTTTGTTTTTCAGTTTGTGTTACTTTTACATAGTGATTTCTGGCTTGTATGAAGAGACAGTAATAATATGAAATGTGAAGAGCTAAAAGCTTAAAGAGGCACAATGAAGGCCTAAGTAACTACATTTCAGGCTAGCAACCATCTTGTGAGGTATGAATTATGAAAATAACCATGGGTTGGACCCAGAAATGACACAAAAGAAAAACACTTCCTGGACAACTGACACATAAACAATCCTCGGGAAAGCCACAGGAATTTTCTCCAAATGCATTGACCAAACATTGGTTGGCCATGCAGGACACGGTGACCCAGTGGCCAGACACTTCTTGTCAATAACACCTCAATAATATTAGCCAATCACATATGTATAGCTTAGTTTATTTAACTGTTAATCAATCACGTAATTTCTCATTTAAAACTTCCATAAAGTTGTTTGTTCAATACTATAAAAACTGTGCTGATTCTATGCTTGGGGTCTCTTAGTGTCATGGGTTACCAATTGCACAGAGCACCAGCCTGGAGCTTGCAAATAAAAGATGCCTTTGTTACTTGTATTGGTTGAGTGGTCTTCGGGGGGTCTTGAGTCTAGTAAAACAAATGTAAGTTATTACATTGAAAGAAAGAGTGCAGGCATTTTAACCTATTTGCCACAATTAAATTAATATTAAGCAAAGCTACTTAACTCTTATTTACTCTTCAGAGGATGAGTATAGTACTGTTGGATATCTTGGAGGAAAAGACTTTAGACTGATTACAACTGATGCCTTTCATTGAAATTACTGGCTAAACATTCTCCTTCAGAAAGGCAAATGCTCCATTTTTTTTCGTATTAGTATTATAAAATCATAACATCTGCATGTTGAATTGATTTCCTCTGCTATTTTCAATACCATTCTTCATCTATTAGGTATCTAGGGCTTGGAATGTCCCGTTCTTTAAAATACCTATATTGCTTATATTGTGATATAAATCTCAGTAATATTAATATGAATTTATCACTGAGTCTCATCTTGAGCTACATTCATATGTAATTTATGCAGTCTCAAGCAAGAAACCTATTTTACTCTTTTCTATTCTTTAAACAATAAATCTATTATCTTTAGAAATATGTTCTAAAGAAAATATGTTCTTTTATATTGTTCCAGTAAACATCATTTATTTCTAGTACATTTACTGAAATAAATATAAAGTATGGAACATGCAGACAACCCCCCCTTATCACTTTAATGTATATCCTTGGGGACTATGTTATATATAAAAATAAAAAAGTGCAATGCACATGTTTATACATGAATCATCTAATGGTTATGTCAATTAGACACAAGAACTATCATACCACATCAAGTCTCAGTTTACTTAAAGGCACCAACATATTAGTGTTCATGAATATCACTCATCTTTAGAAAATGACAAGTCACAACAAAGTTTATATTTCAAATTTAAGAAATAAAAATTACACCCAGATTTGATGTGAATATCTTGTTTCCAGGAAAACAGTTATTCAGCAAACAGGGAAACAAAAAATAAGGGCTTGTCATATAGAAAGAAAGATGTAAAAGCATACTGTCTTATTTTAAGATGATACATACATGCAAATCTTTATTCAAAGATACTATAAAAATTCATGAGCGGATTTGTGATCAGAAGTGATAGGTAAGCAAAGTAACTGGAAAACTGTATTTGTAAATAGTGCTTTCAATATATGATTACGTTTTCAATAAATACGCCTATAGATGATGATTTTGTATCTGTAACACATATCCAGTATTCTACATTTTAGACATACTCCCATTCTCTTACCTCGTTTCTTGATCAATATTCTTCTACTTTCATGATGTCAATTTCTACTATAGTAACAAGGTGGGTGTTCTCTTGGTTTCTACATCCAAAAAATTTTAGTATTTTGCAACGGTGTATAAACTCATGGAGTTTGACTGGGATGTGAAGTTTGAGGATACTGTATTCAGGGTATTAATTGGCTTGAAGCAGGCAGGAACCTATTGTGAATACACAGACACTCGGTATACTAAGAATTAGGGACTTGGACTCGGGGAAAGATAAAGGTCCAGGAAAGATCTTGAAGCTGAGATAAAGCAATGCAGCAAACATTAATCAACAATCATTACAAGGGAATGGAACATATATCTGATGTGTCTGGGTGGAAGTGGTGTGTCTGTGTGCTTGTTTGTGTGTGTGTGTGTGTGTGTGTGTTTGTGAGTGTGTTTGTGTGTTTGTGTGTGTGTGTGTGTGTGTGTGTGTAGAGAATTTTAGTGTGGCTTCTATATTTACAGTCCATAGGGCATTAATTGTTAAGGAGAAGGTGCCCTTACCAGAGCTCTGATACCATTGTCATCACTTTTTACTGAAAAAAAAAAAAAAAAAAAAAAAAACACTTGCTTAATCTCTAACTAAAAAGGGAAAAATAAACTAACATCTTACATGATTGTTCTGAAAATTAATTGGCAAATTGAAGGCCAAAGGGAGAAATTGGAGATTAATACAATCTTTTTCCTCACTTCTGATTACTAAACTGTAATAGCTGTGATTTTCAGGAATCTCCTGTAATGTACTTACTGCTTAATTATTAATATGTTTAATAATATGAAACATATGATAGAGAAATAGATCAGCCAGCAAGCACAA
This sequence comes from Dipodomys merriami, assembly GCF_024711535.1. NCBI lineage: Eukaryota > Metazoa > Chordata > Mammalia > Rodentia > Heteromyidae > Dipodomys > Dipodomys merriami. The sequence goes on along the minus strand of NW_027202540.1, from coordinate 74,085 downwards.
AGACCTAGTGATAAGATTGAGCTTTTGAGCAGGGTTGCCACATCTTTTAGTAAAGCAATTCCTTCATATGAATTTCAAAGGTTATGGCTTTCCCTGTGTGATTAAAAGGTAAGAAAGTACTGTAGAAACAAAAATTCCTGTTCAGCCAAGTAGAAAGTGCTCATGTTCTCATCCTCATGTTGCAAATTTCCATTCCGTAAAGACTCTTTGTTAGTGTGCTTTCATTTAATATACTTCAGCACATCATCCTTCCCTGTTGGAGACGGAAAAAAAAGATAATTTTTTTTGAATATTATCTTACATAAGTTAGTGTGTACCGGCATGATTTGTATAATTACAGAAGTTTGTAATTAATATAAGTAGGGATCATATCACAACTAAAAAATATAATTAAAATCACATAAGACTAGAAGTTACAGAATTTTGTGCATGAAAACATACATTAGATTAGTTGTAGAATTTCTATTTTGAGACAGACTTTATATTAAAGTATAAAGCAGTTTACTAAAGGTTAAAACATTTTAATAAAAAAATATATTCTTAAAGATATTTTTGCTTCATATTTTAAGAAGAAAAATGGTCCCAAAGTAATTATTTTTAAAAAATTATTTTCCTGTTTCCATGTGATTAACCTCCTAATTAGAAATCCAGATATTTAATTTAATTTAAATTAACCAAAAATATTTATTGAGTATATGAAACTTCTGCTCTCTACATTCTTCACACTAACTTTACCAAATATGATGAGTCTGAAATAATCAGTCTCTTTGTGACCTGTGTTGATATTATTTACAATGTGAGCAAAATCTTTAAAAAGTAGTATATAGTTTAGCTTAATTTCTCTGAAGAGACAATAAATGATATAATCAAAGGCTGAAAATGATAAGATTTAATTTTCAGAATTCAGGAAATGTTTTGACCACACTGGTTATTGGAGCCTTTGCAACAACCTCATGAGATAATTTATATTGATGAAGCAAAAATCCCAGTGGTTAGACATTTATGAATACAAAAATTCTGTCATTCTGAATATGTGGAGCTACATATCAAACATAGAATTTTTAACTTTTAAATACTTGAATATGCTAATACATTTAATTGCAGGGTAAATACTTGTTTTGAAAGGAGATAAAATTGCATTTACATTGAAAAGTAAACCTAAGTATTCATTTGAATGAAAGACAATGTTTAAACATCACACATTAAAGAAACAAGATATACAGTTAGTTGTTTGTCATGCCAATATGTTCTCTAAAATAACTAGATTAGTAAACCTAAATTATTGCTTCATAGAAAAATAGAAATTTAGTTTCCTAAAATTCATGACTATAACTTTTTCTCAATTACTAAAAAACTGTTTTATGATTTTTTCATGGAATCTTATTTGATATATTTTTCTTACTAAGTTAATAATTGACCAATAACAATATAAAATATGCATGAACAAAGTTTATCTAACACAAGTATTTTATTCACAAGACATATCATGGCTCTCTTAAAAAATACTAGACAACAGTGTGTTCTTTATTAATTTTTAGTTATTTTGTTAATGGTTATTAATGTCAGAAGTGGCAATTCCATAATATGTTTAAAGCATTTGATTATACTCCCACCTTCTATTTTCTTTTCATTACTTCTTCTTCCAAAGATCTTCTGTATTTCACATAAAGTTACATCTTTATATATGCACATATAATCTAATTTGGAAAAATAATTAAGGTAAACTGCAATTTAATTCAACTTGTATAGTGGATTAACAAGATGAATAAAAACTTGAATATTTTTATTAACTTCTGAATATAGCTATCATTATTATTATGGTTAGATTTAGGATCCCAGACAAAATTAGAATTAAGGTTAGTGAAATAGGTTCAATACAGGATGACTCATTGCAACAATGATACTCAGAAGACCCTATGTTGTAAAGGGATTTACACCAAGAGGAGGGAGGATTAAGGGAGGGGGGCTAGTAGGAGAACAACAAAGAAGGGTGTAACAATGCTCAACAAGAAATATACCCATTACCTTACTCGTATAACTAATCTGTCTTTAAAGCATCTTTACAATAAAATAAAATTTAAAAATATAATAAAGATGGGTGTCAGTGGCTAACACTTTTAATCCGAGGTACTCAGGATGCTGATGTCTGAGGATCAGAGTTCCAAGCAGCCCAGGCAGGAAAGTCTGTGAGTCTCATATCTCCAATAAACTACTAGAAAACCATAAGTGGCGCTTTGGCTTAAGTGGTAGAGCACTCGCCTTGATCTGAAGAGTGGAGGGACAGTGCCCAATGCCAAAATTTAGGCCCCATGACCGACAAAAAAAAAAAAAAGAAGAAAAAGAAAACCTGACAGGAAATAGAAAAACACTTAAAAAATGTAGGCTCAAAATGCAAGTAAAATTTAGACCTACATCCTGAGCAAGAGAATTAAAGTGCAATAGAGGCTTGCTATTAACATTATGATTCGGTTATATGTAGGTTTAGGATTAGGCAAGGTGTTCCAATTAGAGCTGGGGTTAGCATGAGAAAAAGATGTAAGATTTAAAAAGGTGCAAAATTGCAACATATTTTAAGAAGAATGAATGGCATCAAGGTTAGAATTAATGAAAACCAGTGTCTGTGTAACTTTAAACATTTAGACATAATTTGGCTTAAAGGTGAATTACATTTTGTTCTCCTTAGGTTTAGGGAAGGATAAGCTTTAGTGTAAAATTTAGTTTTCCAATAAGAAGTAGAAACAAAAAAATGTGTGATTGAATAATCTAGACAATTTTCCTTACAGTAACTATTTGGTGTTAAATCAGATTTTGATTAGGATTAGGTTTCTGGTTAAGGGGGGTTGAGAATAGGATAAATAAATTGGTTAAACTAGTTTCTCGTGCCTATTATCTTAGCTAGTCAGGAAGCTGATTTCTGAGGATCGCAGTTCAAAGCCTGCCAGGGCAGAAAGTCCATGAGACATTTATCTCCAATTAACCACCAGAAAACCCAAAAGTGGTGCTGTGGCTCAAGTGGTAAAGTTTCACACCTACAGCTAATGAACTGAGGGATCATGACCTAGAGTTCAGGGATCATGCCCAGGCCCAGAGTTCAAGCCCCACGTTGGACAAAAAGAAAAAGAAAAGAAATGTGTTAAATGTTAAGTAAATCTGAACTTATTTTAGGTTCTAGGAATTCAGGAAAAGCTTGGATATTGGAAGTATAATGTATTTCATAATATCAGGATTTGAGATCAATGGATATAATGATTCCTGTTAAGGAACAAGATAGATTCAGAGTTAAAAGTGAGAAAATCCATAGGGTTTAGGAAAACCTGCAATTTATTTCAAGAATTACAGGTGAAATTTCAATAATGATGACACAAAACAGGCATTTTTCATAAATTTTAGAAGTGAGATACTGTTAGTGTCAAGGATATGGTTACGATTCTAGCCATGATTGGATTTAGAGTGAAGGAGAAAAAAATGAGAGTCAAATTGAAGGTAAATTTTAGAATAAGCCTGGCAGGAATTAGAATGAATGTGAACTAGAGTATTGCTATTAGTATTAGAATCAACTTGCAATTAGGGTTATGGTTATTCTTAATGTTCCAGTTAAGATTAAGTTTAGGGTTAGAAAATGACTAAGATATTGGAAAAAAATTGAAACATATTTTTGGAAAGCTTATTTGAATCAAGTTAGGATGAGTGAAAACAAGTTTACTTGTGTTAGTGTTAGTATTGACATATAATTTGGATTATCATTAGGGTCAGTATTTTGTTCTGAGTATGAATAGTGTTATGAATAGTAAAGTTTTTAGTATAATATTAAGTTTTCACTCACAAGTGGAAGCAAAAATATGAGATTAAACAGTAACTAGACCATTATCATTATATTTATTTCTCAGTGATCATTCTTGTAATGATTAATGAGAGTTTTCCAGCCAGGTTTAGGTTGAGAGTTAGAGTTAATTAATGGACTAGATGGTAAGGAAATCTGATATTGTTTTAGGGCACAGGGGTTCAGGAAAAGGTAGGATCATTGGAAACTACAGTATTTTTCCTGATTAGAGAATGTGAGGACAACTAAAATAATGGTTCATGTTAGGGAACAAGATAACTTCAGAGGAAGAGTCAGAAAATTTGTGGGAATTAGGGCAAACAAACTCATTTCCAGAGTGCAAACTGGAGTATTCATTAGAATGAATAAAAACTAGAGTATTTTTCTTAAACATTAGAATTGGACTATCATTAGTGTGAAAGTTAGGTTTTAGTTCCAGCTGGAGTTAGTGTTAGCATTAGGGAAATGGAAAGTTTAGGGTCCAACTCAAAGTAAATCTTCGAATAACAAGTCTAGTTAGAATTAGGATGAATGTGAAATAAGAAACTGCTAATAATATTAAGATTAGGGTATGGTTATTGTGAGGGTTAGCTTCAATATTCCAGTTAGGGTTATGGTTACAAAAATGGCAAGATAATGAGTAAAACTACAAAGTATTTTTAGAAGGATGAGTTAAATCAAAGTTAGGATGAATAAAAACTAATGTATTTTTATGACCTTTAGAATCCAAAGGCTATTAGTTCTAGGGCTTGGGTTGCTTTTCTAGTTCAGGTTAGACTTAGGCTTAGGGAAGGGTAAGCTTTCAGGTAAAACTGAGTTTTCTGCTAACACTTTCAAGTAAAATAAGTGTGAAATTTAAAGAAAACTACAGAGTTTTCTTAAGTTTATTATTAAGGGTTCAATAGGGTTAAATTTAGAGTTAGGTTTCTAGTAATGTTTAGATATATAGTTAGGGTTAAGAACTAGAGTAGATTTTAAGTAAACCTGAAACTTCTTTTTGGAGATAGAGGAGTTCATTAAAAGTTAAGATTAGTGGAAACTACAGAAGTTTTCATGATATGAAGATTTGAGGTTAATGATTAATAATAGGGAACGATTTCAGAGTCCAAGTCAGGGAATCTGTAGTATTTGGAGCAAAGTCCAAATCATTTCAAAGACAATGAGTATCTGTTAGGATATATTTTCCATTAATTTTAAGATTGGGTTACTATTATCATCAAGGTTACTCTTAGGGTTCTGTCCAAGATTTGAGTTAGGATTAGGGAAATGGAAGATTGAGAACTTGAGTGACTTACTTCCCCTGTGTTTGTATATGCACTATTCTAAGGCGTGAACTTTAGGATTGGGTTCTGCCTCTGAGCTTTTTGCTGTAGGCCAGCATTCTACCACTTGAACCATGAGTCCACTTCCAGCTTTCTTTGGCAGTGTGTTGGAGATGAGAAACTCACAGACGTTCCTATCTAAGCTGACATTCAACTGAGATCCCCAGATCTCTGCCTTTTGATTAAAGGTAAGATTAAAGGCATGAGTTACCAGTGCCCAGGAAAGTGCCTGAATTTTACTGATTGTTTGTACTTTTGTTCGAGATTGAGACTTGAATTCATTATCTGACAGCTTTGCTCACTAAGTAGCATTTTGCCACTTGAGCCATATCTCCAAAATGATTACTATAAATAACTGAAAATCATTAAATTTTCTTCAGGTGATATGTATCATTAGTGTTGTTCTAAAACTTATCCTAACAAAAAAAACTTATAGACCCTGGAGTTGATCAGAGCAAATTTTCATTCTTTGCTTCTAATTGCATAACAGTTTAGGGACATGATTTTTTAATTATTATTTTAAGTAGAAAGAAATTTTAAGCAGTAAGAAATTATCATTAAACAAAGCATTTTATGCGTACAATATACCTTGATTAGTGCCAACCCTTTCAATGTTCTCATCCATCCTTCCTCTATGCACTTCTTCCTTCACTCTTCTTAATATTGTAGGATGTTTATTGGATTCCTTTCTGCATTTTCCCCCTTTTCTCCTGGTCATTCATCTACCTTTTAACCCTTCACCCCTCATTTGACTACCCACTTCCATATGATCCAGCAACTCTACTCCAGGCATTTACCTGAAAGATTACAAACCAGGATATAGTAAAGGTTTCATCCAGACCATTCTTATTGAATATGCCCAGATAACCTTCAACAGAAAAAAAATCAAGAAAATGTAATACACACACACACCCACACACACACACAGAGGAAATTCTACTTACCCATAAGAAAGAATATTTTAACATTTGTATCTCTCATTTCTAATTTCATCTGCCTAGTATCCCACTGTTGTCCTACTGTCCCTGTACTGCAGTAACTGAAACATGCAAACTGATGTAAAAGATTTTCAGGGTTATGGGCTAGCCATAATTTCCTGAATATGAGTTCTTTGCTCATTCTCTTTGTCTATTCATGCATTTGAATAGTGATTATACAGATTCATTTGTACCATTTGCTACACAGAATAGAGATGAACCACTTGTATGTATGTATGTATATATACATACATATAAATACATATACATATATGTATGTATATATACATATATATACATACATACTTGGATATACATATATACATGGACATATGCACACATATGGATATATATTAAATACTTGAGTACATTTCATGTTTTCAAGAATTACAGAGCTAACAAAAATCACATGTATTTTCCTTTTCAATTTTTTCAAAATCTAAATAACTTTGTCTCTTTTGAATACCTAATTTTACAGAGAATGTCATCATCTCTGATCTGTCAGGCTCCTTGAAATTAGATGTTCAAATAGGCTAAAATTATTTAGGCTTTTTGGTGGAAGGGTTCTATTCAGGGGTTCCCTGTTTGCTAGATAGGACTCTGGTTGAATAGCATCAAGAAGCTCAACTACTTTTACCATACTTCTAGTCCATTTAATTACTTGAGGTCTTGAACTTTTTGCCCGGGTCTGATCTTAGATTGACTGAGACTTTGCTACCTATGCCTCCCACATAATTAGCTAGGAATACAGATGTGAACCACTATGGAAAGCTCATTCGTTAGGATGGCCGTCTTGGCAGTTTTTTCTCTGGCCTGGCCTCAGACCATGATCCTTGTCATCTCTGCTTCCCAATCAGCGGGAATTACATATGTGGGCTGCTATACTTGGTGTACATGACACCTTCTGTTTTATAAAAGAGGTTTTTACTGTAAAAATATGGTATAGAGGGGTTATAGTTACATGAGCAAGGTAATGAGTACATTTTCTATGAGGTATTGTACCTCCTCCTTTGTTTTTCCCCTACCCTTTCTTCCTCCCACCTCCACAACTACACACCCCCCTCTCCTCCCTTCCCTGCTTCCCCACCCATATTGTAAAGATTCTTTTTCAACATAGTGTCTTGTGCATCTCATTGTTACAACGGGTCAGCCTGCCCTATTTAAACATTTTGTTTTTTCCCTTGCCCTACCCAAGTTAGAGAAATGGTGTATACAAGATGCAGGGCACATACATTAAATACAGTGAAAAAAGGAGTTATACCTTGGTGGGGGAAAATACAAAAACAAAAACAAAAAGAAATCACATGGTAAATTATAAAGCCTATCTTGGGATTCACTTCGCTTAACATCATCTTATCTGTTGGTATGTACATAGCTTTTGAACTCTTATGCGTGTCCCAGATATACACTAGTTATTCCAAATAAGGGAAACCATGGGACCTATGTTTCTTTTGTCTGACTTACTTTACTTAATATAATTTTTTCCAAGACTCCACTTAGAGCTCCCCTATACCCCAGCAATCCCACTTTTGGGCATTTACCAAATGATAACACACAAGTCCATACTAAGCTACCGGCACAACTATGTTTATTGCAGCATTATTTACCATAGCTAAGATATGGAACCAACCCAGATGCCTCTCAGTAGATGAATGGATCAAGAAAATGTGATACACACAAAAACACTGGAATTCTATGCCTCCATCAGAGAGAATGAAATCGCCCCATTTGCTAGGAAATGGAAAGATGGGGAAACAATTTTATTAAGTGAAATAAGCGAGGCTCCAATAACCATAGGTCCCATGGTTAACCTCACTTTCAGAAAGTAGTACATGGTACCATATAACCTTATAAGAGAATGTTATGTGAAATAAGATAGGGACACAAATGATTGTTTTTATTCCATGAGATTCTTATCTCTATGTTATCCCCCAAATAAAATTCGAAGGAGAGCTGTGGTTGAAATACAGAGCACCACCCTTGAGGGAAAAAGCTTAAGTGAGAAGGTAAGGTCCTGAGTTTAAACCATAATATCAGCACTAAAAAAAGTGATTTCTTTTCCTGGAGGTTTTTATTAAATTGTTCAGAATATAATCAACGTTGTATTTATGTTTAGCATTATTATTAAAATCATGTTACAATTATTGATGTTATTTTCTTAAATTTAACTTACACATTAATATCCAATACTGATAAGAGATGATTACTGTTTCACAACTTTTTATGTCAGCTGAATATATGGATGAGAGGTGTATACAAGGAATTTGGGCTGAAAATAGATGTTTGAAAGCTCTTCACATAAGTAAATGATTGCTGAAGAAGATGTGGACAATTATGAAATAAACCAAAGAAATTAGCAAGGAAAGATAAGGTATGATTCTGGAAAGCACACAATTTTGGAAGAAAAAAACACAAGGAAAATAAGTAACTTTTGGTAATAACGTTGTAACCCACCTACTCATTTGATTCCTTATTTCTAGTGGAAGGCATTTCAGTTAACTTCATTTTACAAAATTAAACATGATTGACATTTAATATTAACTGGCCTCTGTCTCAGGTAAGCAAAAAGCCAGGTGCCAGGGGCTCAGGCCTATAAACCTAGCTACTCAGAGGGCTGAGATCTCTAGATCCTAGTTCAAAGCCAGGTTGGAGAGGAAAGTTGGTGAGACTTTTCTGTGCAACTAATCACGAGAAAACTGGAAGTGGCACTGTGGCTCAAACTGGCAACCCAATCTTGAGTAGTAAATCTCAGAGACAGAACCCAGGCCCTGAGTTCAAGCTCTCTGAAATTATTCTTAAAATACTTGTTATCAGGATTTCTTTAACTTGTTTAGAAGAATGTTTTAAACTTAGGGATTTTTAATTTCATGTTGTCAGCATTGATTTTTAAGATGTGCAGGGAAAAAATTATTTATAGTCAGAAAGGGTTTGTATTGTTTTGTATTACACATTGCCTCTACATCGAGAGATCAGCTGGAAAGCAGATGGCCAAATCCTGGCTGTTGGCAATGAAGATGGATACGTATTTCTTTTAGCAAAGAAAAAAACTTATGAATTGGTAGCATTTATATATAACACCTTAATAGTAACAATAAAATTAATATTATTACTATTACTATTTTTTGTCAGTTGTGGAGCTTGAACTCTAGGCCTGGGCATCGTATCTCAACTCTTCAGCTCAAGACTAGCACTCTACCACTTAAGCAACAGTGCCACTTCACATTTTCTGAACCTTTAGTTGGATATAAAGGTCTCACAGACTTTGCTGCCCTGGCTGGATTCGAACAGTTCTCAGTCTCCTTAGTAGCTAGGCCTGGCAGTAAAATTATTTTGAAAAAGAACAAACCCACGATTGTATACTTAAAAAAATCACAGTTTGGCAAGTGTATCTATAACATTGTTGTATCAATTAACTATAGGCACCAATCATTTTTACATCTCACTATGTTCTTTCCAATGCCAGATAATATTTCATTAATTTATTTTAATTTTTCCTAACAAAGTTCATTATGAATTCCCAACAGCACTATTTTCTAGTGAGTATAAAAATTCTTCAACATATTTATTTCAACAAACAGCATTTTGCACTTGTTTTTTTTTTTTAAATTTTGCCAGAGCTGGGGCTTGAAATCAGGGCCTGTGCACTCTTCCTAAATTTCTTTTGCTCAAGGCTAGCACACTACCAATTGAGCCACAGCACCACTTCCAGTTTTTCTGCTTACGACATACTGAGGAATCAAATCAAGTGCTTCTTGCATGTAAGGCCAGCACTCTACCACTAAAAATACTCCCAGTCACTGGGTCTTTTGTTGTTGTTGTTTTAAGATAGCATTTTACTATATGTCCTTCTGATTGCCTAAAACTTAGGCTGGCCTCAAGCTAACTTCTAAATCAGCCTCCCAAGTTCGGAGATTACAAACATTGACCACTATATTCAGCTCATGATTCTTTGTGAGAGAATACTCTTTTCAGATATAGAAAGTTATTCGGTCTTCCTTTGGATGGTTTTTGCATTCAGCAATTTTAATCACATTTCTTGTCCTGGTATGTTTCCTCTTCTAGATGAATAGAAATATTTCAGGTTCTTAACTTGAAGCTGATCCCTACTATCCAACAACATCACATTCTGGTGAATAGCACCAGCTAGCCTCATGAGCATAGCAGCCAGCTGGAGCTCAGCTATCTGATGGCTTTGGGCTCCAATAATGTAATTATTTCTGTGCACAGACTGAAAACTGTCATAGGTAATTTTGATTTATTCCATTCTGTTCTCAGCTACTTGCCATTCTCAGCTTTGTATGTTTTAAATTCTGTTAAACGTTAATGACTATTTCCAGTCACTCTCAAATGTAACATATATGTATTACTTTAAAATTCATTCAAACAGGCAAAAATATTAACGTAGTTGATTTCCACCAGTGGCTCATATTTTAAAACCTATCTACTTTAGAGGTCAAAAACTGAGGATTCAGGTTTAAAGCAGCCCATGCAGAAAATCTGAGATATTTCTCCAATTAAGAAAACAAAATCCAGAAGTGGAGATGTGGATCAAGTGGTAGAGTGTCATCTTTGAGCAAAAAGACCAAGCAAGAATAATACATTTAATTCTAACTCCAATATTACTCATGGAAAACACACAGACACAGAAAGACAGACAGACAGACAGACAGACAGACAGACACACACACACACACACACACACACACACACACACACACACACACACACACACACACACATATACAATCTACATTTTCCTAGATTCCCCTTCCTGAGCAGTATACAATGCCATTAACTTAATGTATGTTTTCTCCAAATTATTTTGGTAGGGATTAAACTACATTTGTATTTATGATAATATTTGTTTTGTACTTTTTGTTTTACAATTTTGTGTACTTATGTGAGAGAACAGTGTTTTGTGAAGACTAAACAGAAATCAATGTGTCAGTAAATAAGTAGGTGACAGGTAGACTGAAAGATGCAGATAAAAGCACTTGAAATTTTATTTCTACAAGTTTAAATATATATGCATATGTATGTATTTAAAATTTCTGCCAAGATTTTATTTTTATTAATAATGATCTATTCGTTACATTATATAAATTTAACATATTGTATGTTTCATAGTAGATTAATATTTATAGAATTTCTTTCCTTTGGAGACCAGGTTTTGCAGCATAGACCAGGCTTTCCTCACCTGCTTATTCTCCTGTGTCAGGTTCCTGAGTATTGGCTGGTATTACCATGTGGTAGGATAGTACCATATCCAGTTATATTATTTACATTTTGTACAGTAGAATATTACTGTGAACAGCTTTAAGCTAAATATCTTCATGAGTATGAATGAATTTCTTGCTAATATGTTATAAATAGAGTTATTGAGTGAAGGCAATTATAGTAGGCTTGCCTGTACTCCCAGTACCCAGGGGGATTGTAAGTTTAGGAGCAGCCTGTGCTACACAGAAGTCCCTTTTAAAACAGAAAAAATCAGGTGAGCTTGGAAAAGGAAATATATTGTTAAGCAGGGTGATAGGAACACAAACAATTTAGTGTGTGTGTGTGCTTGTGCATGTGTGTGTGCTTGTGCTGGTCCTAGGGCTTGAACTCATTCCCTTGGCACTGTTCCTGAGGCTTATGCTCCAGTATAGCACTCTACCACTTGAACCAAACTCCACCTCAATCTTTTTTAGAGATCATTGGAGATGAATCTGATCCAGTTTCCTCCAGACTTAAAACCTTGATCCTCTTTTCTCAGCCTCTTTTGTAAGTAGGATTACAGGCATGTTGTATTACTCTTAAGTAATATAGTAAACATCATGCCAGTTTTTACTCCTTCCAGCAATGTTTGAGTGTTGCACACACACCAAAGATAAAACCGCTCCATGTTTGATGACAACCAGATCTCATAATGCTGTGAGGTACGTATTGTTATGCTCATTTTACCTGTAAAGAATTTGAGATCCAGAGAGTTTCAATAATTTTGAGCCCCCATCTAGTATACAGTGGAGCATGTATTCAATTCCAACTAGTTCTGTTTATTTCAGAAAACGTGGAGTCATCAAGTGGTCTAGTAAACATGTGTTCTAGTGAGTACTGCTCTTTGCAAGTACAGTTCTGTGCCTGACAGATTACCTTTCTCTTTCTTTAACTGCACCCCTTTTCATAAGCAAAGGAAAGCACAAGTGATAAGAAGAACCATTTTTGAAGGAGAAATTGATAAGGGGGTTGACCTTGGTATCACATACATATTAGTCTGACCTCCCATTTGAGTTATGGCTCCAGCACTACATTTCTGTTTTTTCTTTTGTATTGTTATTATAAATGTGAATTACACTGAGGTTACAGGCATATAAGTCAGGTATGGATATATTTCTTTTTGAAAGGTCAGTCCTTCCCTTGCTCTCTCAATTTTTCTCACAGGTTTGGTTTTCTTTAACTTCCTTCTTCTTCTTCTTCATCATCATCTACTTCTATCATTATTATTATTATTATTATTATTATTATTATTATTATTATTATTATTATTATTATTGTGCTGTAGAGGTTTTAGTTACAATCGTGTGGTAAGGATTACATTTCTTTTTTCTTGTTTTTGTTTTAGTCAATAATGAGGCTTGAATCCAGGGCCTGGACACTTTCTCTGAGCTCTTTTGCTGAATAATGGCACTCATATTGCGCCACAGCTCTAATTCCCTGAGTGCATTTTTTTGGACAATTTTACCCTTTCACTTTATCTCTTTTTCTGTTTTCCCATTCTTCCCCCAAAACAAATTGCATAGGTCATTTTCAACATAGTACCAATTGAATACCAGTGTTGCACGTGTTCATTCTTTGTCCCTCCTTTTCTATGACCCCTTTAACTTCTGAAAAAAATGACAAAAAGGAAAGAAAATATATATCATCTTGTTTCTGTTTCCTGGTCACTGGTTATTTTTGAGAATGTGTGTGTGTGTGTGTGTGTGTGTGTGTGTGTGTGTGTGTGTGTGTGTGTGTGTGTGTGTGTGTGTGAATACTGGGGCTTGAATTCAGGGAGCTGACATTTAGCTTTTTTAATCAAGGTTGACAGTTTAAGACTTGAACCAAACTTCCATGTCTTGATTTTGAATGGTTAATTAAAGATCAAAGTTTCACTGGATTTCCTAACTAGTCTAACTTCAATTCACTTTCCTCAGATCTCAGGTTTCTAACTAGCTAGAATTACAGGTGTGAGCCACCAGTGGTACTTGGCCTACCTTCTTTTTGTTAAGTAGTTGAAATGTAAAAGACAGTTGCAACCATAGTAAAAAAGAAATCAATTTAACTTTCCCAGCTTCATTAATTTTTAATATTTTGTCACATTTGATACATACAGAAAAACATTTTTTGTAAATGCTCCTGCAATTTGGTTTTCATATCAGATTTTTCGTCATGATGAACTTGATTTTTATAGCTTTTTACTTACTAAATATTGATGAGAATATGTTCAGAGGGCATTGATGACCTTTTGTTGGCTTTCATGCAGAAATGTTGCAAGCTAACACTTGATAAATTTGTGTGCAAGACCCCGATGATATATCCACATTCTTAGCCAGAATACAGTAGTGCCTGTTACAAATCATCTATATCTGACAAACCCTCACTCAGGCCTTGTTACCACCTTCATGAATGTCCTCTTAGTGTGCAATACTGACTCTCCAATGACCATGACAGAGCCCTGCTGCACGTTCTCATGACACAGCCAAGGTCACCAGTCAGGCGTGGCACCTACAGTATGATGGGAGACTGGTGACTGTTCCTATGGTTGAACGACACAGGAAATGTTAGGTCCTTAAGCTGTCATCAGTCCCCAGGGTTCTTCATGAGTATTCGATCCTAAGATTTAAGGAGACATCAAACTCTCCCTTCCTTGTGCAAGTTGTGGACAAGTTTTTCTTCTGGGGCTGTCATCTTCTGTGGAAAGATATGATCTGAGCTCTATAAGCCATTTTGTTTATTCTAGGCCCTTAGGGTAAGTCTGGCATGTATACTTAGACAAAAAGAAATGTAGTGATAAAAAATAGGAGACAACATTTTTCCTAGTCTATTTATTACTCAAATAGGTTTTCAGATTCTACCAATAATTCTTATTAGTAAGAAGCACTATCTCAAAAATAATCAGTGACCAGGAAACAGAAACAAGATGATATTTATTTTCTTTCATTTTTTTCATTTTTTTACATTTATCTCTCTTTCAGAAGTTTAAGGGGGGCTGGGAAGGTGGCTCAGTGGTAGAGCGCTTACCTTGCATGCTCGAGGCCCTGGGTTCGATTCTTCAGCACCACATAAGAAAAAAGAAAAAAGCCGGAAGTGGCGCTGTGGCTCAAGCAGTAGAGCGATAACCTTGAGCTGAAGAGCTGAGGGACAGCGCCCAGGCCCAGAGTTCAGGCCCCATGATCGGACCCAAAAAAAAAAAGAAGTTAAAGGTGTCATTGAAAAGGAGGGACAAAGAATGAACATGTGCAACATTGAAACTTTGATCTCTAATTAACCGTTCAAAATCAAGACATGGAAATTTGGTTCAAGTCGTAGACTGTTACCCTTGATTAAAAAAAGCTAAAGGTCATCTCCCTGAGTTCAAGCCCCAGTATTCACACACACACACACACACACACACACACACACACACACACACAGAGACACACACACACACACACACACACACACACACACAAACACACACACACACACACACACTAGTCCTTAGTGCTCAGGATCCTGACATGGAGATCAGCCTTTTCCAGCTCAATTTATCCTAGTTCTGGTAAGGACAGCTATTTAAGCTGAAGTTTGGTGGATAATAGTCATTCCTTCTCATTCTTTTTGCCTGTTGGTGTTGTTGAGTCCACTTCAGGGCAAAATCAGTGCCTGACACCTACTTGCTGCCATGGCAAAGTTGGCTGTGACATCCTAGATGTTATGGCCATTTTATTGTGAAGCCGTGTGAGGACACCCAACCCCACACAATTTTCCCCAAGGTATGTGTCTCCTTTGCCCAGAAGTGCATTCAACAATTCAGCAACCAAAATATCACCCAGTTCCTGATAAACTCAGAGTATGTTTCTATTTCCTTTAAAAAAATTCGACATGCCTTTGATAATTTGTCATTGAATTACTGAAACAGAGTATATAATTTTATGTATTTGTAAGTCTTTGACCATCTTTCTTTAGCTCTTGTCATATTTCTATGTGTTTGCAGCTTGCGAAGGGAAAAAGATTTAATTCAATATAGTCAGACTATCGTTCAGAAAGATATTTTTAGAACCTTGTGGAGGGAATGCCAACTTTCCATCTGGTGTTCTAAAGATGGCCTTCTTGGTACAGGAACTGAGTACACAGTCAAGATAAGAAGCTTGTCCTGATTTCTACTGACTTTCCTCTGTGGTCAGGGAGTTTGATCCCATGGCATATGTTTGTTTGCTACACTGTAGGGCCCATGCCTCCTCTGAAAAATCTAGGGCTTGGGGATAAGAGATACTAAAACTCAAAACCGAGCTTCCTACATCAGTAGGATTACAGGTTTGAGTCTCATGTACTCAACTTTTTTATACATACTAAACTCAGTTTCATTATATTCACTTTCATTATATTCACTTCATAGACAGATATATACAAATATATGTATATAATATTTATTTATACTCAGTGTTATATCTAGAAACACACAAATATATATTCATATAATTATAATCAAATTATATCACTACTTTCTCCAATATTTACACTAATGTTTTGTGCAAAAAACACGCAATTCTAAAATTTTAAATGCCTTTTTACTTTGAAAAATCATATTGAATCTTATATATTACATAATATACTATGTAGAACATAAAGAATATAACATGTATTTACATATAACTGATTTAATTGTGGAAATTTTTCCTGATTTTGTGTTTGTTCATCTATGTAAGCCTTCTTTCTTCTATTGATGATGGCTTTTACTTTCCAGTATACATATCTCCTATATATTGTGTCAAATATTTTCAGCCCAAAGTAGACTTTTTATATTATTGGAGCCAAATTTTCCTTCCATATTTGCTCAAGGCAAATGAATGCAATGAAAATGTATACAGATTTGAACTCATTGTTGGAAGAGAGTCCCACTTAACGCTATAAGTATTGTGGTATTTGTCCCAATTGACAGAATAGCTTTCTAGGACATCTGATCTGCTATGTCCTAGACCTTTTGTAGCCACCTTATCACCCCATACAGGCATGGCCTGGCTTCCTTCTCACTCTTGTTGCATTTAACAGCTCCCATTATATCCAGTAGGCTCTCTTCTACAGCCCCCTGTCACTCTACTTCCCCACCTCCAGAACAGGTATGCACGATTCTTCAGTTTGTAGGTTTAAAAAGAAATATATTTAGGATTCATGAATTCTAGAATATGTCAAAAATATTTACATATTAATAAAGTTAGAAAAATAAATAGAATGAACCTTTTACAAAAATCAGAAAAAAAAGAAAAATAAGGATTTTCTTAGGAAGGGGAGAAGGAATCTCAAAATCTAGATTGGCCTCTAAGTTGCCTTCAGACAGAAATTCTGCCTCAGAGTCTTCAAAGGGATCTACTTCCTCAATAAAGACAGGATTTTCTTCCTGAGTCCAGGGAGGGACAGATTCTAATTTATCAACTGGAAATTGGATCCCTTGCAAGAAGAGAGATTGGTCTGGGTATTCTGTGAGGAAAGATTCCCTTTCCTCAACTGAATCTAGATTTTGGACCTCACTTATTGGTTTTCCTAAACATAGACTGGAGTCATTTTCCATTAGCACATATTTAACCATCACACCAAGAAGTGTTTTTTTGTTGACTGATTTAGAGCTGATCTAGCTGGATTGTGAACATCAATGGAAGACATTCTGTATCGTCTTCTTCCTTGGTGGTATGTGTAGATACACCTGCATCACATGTGGGGTTCAGAATCAGTGGGATGTCCACAGGACTCAAAACCTACTTTGGCCTTTCTACAAATTGAAAAACACACTCTACCTTCACAGGATTTCTGGAGATCAGCGATGGCTTCCAATCTCCATCAGTCACCATAGACGACATCACTGATGGGTTCTTTACCTGGAGTTCTGCAAAAGCTTTTCTACGGTGATGCAAACCTGAGAATGAAAATAGGTACAGGAGTCTTTGAGTAGACCCTCGTAGTTAAGGTGTCACTAAACTTCCAAGATGATCTAATAGGAGAAGCAGTAGGATTTGAGTTGGGACTGAACACTGATGAGGAGGTAGGCTTTTTCTAATGAGTGGCTACTTCCAAGTTCTTTCAAAAGGAGAACAGACATTACCTGGCAAAGAATATCCATAAAAGGAAATTTTGCCAAGCTGGGGAGTACTAAGGGCTCTTGGCCAATCAGAAACATCCCTAGAGACTCAGGTTCCATCCCTACTCACAAGCTCTGGGGCATCTAAACAAGGACTTCTTCCTCTTTTTCTTGGTCTCATGGGTTCCTCCAGCTGGTCCAGAAAAATATGTAAGCGGAAGAGCAGGTCTGAAGAGGCCATGATGAGGTTGACATTCTGTGTAAGTTCTTTCAGGGTGTCATTGTTCTTGGGCTCATAGAAATCATCAGGGTAGAAGTCCATCCACATGGGGAGGATCAAACAAACAACGCTGTGGGCAGATTGATTGTTGGGAAGTGGAAAGAGACTCCTGCAAGCAGGATGCTCCTCACAACCCACTTCTAGTAATTTCTCAAATATAATCCTCTAAAATTCTCCCTGTAATAGGAAGAGAAATTTTTTCCCAACTGGATCTGACTTGCTACACACAGCCCTCCCTGTCATCCATGAGAGTCCAAAAGCACAACCACAACCACAACTGTGTAATCTGCTATCCACTGATGTGCCAAGCCTCAACCCCCTGTTGAAAATCACAACTGGTGTTCAAAGAAGAAAGTTGAGTTTGATTCAGAAACCTCAAAGATACCAAGTTTTCAAGGATAGAATTCTTTGTTCCAGCGTCCACTTACTTCTTCACTTGTTCATCTTCTTCTCAGTTATGGTAGAAGTATCTGTACCAATGGGAGGAGAGAAGGAAGTTAACTCTATGCTTCTCCTTTTCTGAACTAACAGGACACACATAGGACTCGCTAAGTCCCACATGGTAATGTAAACATGACACACAAAATTGCAGATATGTATATACAACTTCATGGTAATTCTGTGAAGATGCTTATGTGCATCTGTCCAAATAAATGCACAATGGCTCATGCCTCTAATCCTACTAATCCGTAGGGTGAGATCTGAGAATCACAGTTTGAAGCCAGTCTAGTTTGTAAAAATCTAAATATACTTATCTTCAATTAACCAGTCAAAGGCCAGAATTGGACCTGGGGCTCAATTGGTAGTGTGTTAGAAATGGGACAGCACTCAAGCCCCCAATTAAAGTAAAAGTTGCCTCCTTTCTTCTGTCTATATTCCTTCAAAGGCCTCAAAGATAGTGATTTCCTAGGTGAGCGTTGACGTTGGGTGCCACTTGCTCCTTCCTTAAATCCTAGTCTCTCAGCAAGCAAATTACTAAGGCTCCACTAGCTTATGAAGCACATGAAATATTCTGGCAGCCCAGTCCTAAGGAATTAGCCAAAGACTGCACTTCTTTGTCTCAAGCCAAGCTCCTTTGACTAGACCCCAGTGAAACTGTCTCAGAGATGTACCTAGTATTCCAATATTCTGCCAGAGGGTATCATCAGCCCTGGGTTTGAAGGAGGAACACTAACTTCTTTTGTTTGTCATGGGGCTTGAACTCTGGGCTTGGGTTCTATCCCTCAGCCTTTCAGCTCAAGGGGAGCACTCTACCACTTGAGCCACAGCACCACTTCTGGTTTTCTAGTGTCTTATTGGAGAGGAGTATCATGGACTTTCCTGCCAGGGCTGGCTTTGAACCGTGAACCTCAGATCTCTGTCTCCTGAGTATCTAGGATTACAGGTGTGAGTTACTGGTGCCTGGCTTAGGAACACTAACTTTTTTGTTTGTCAGGGCTTGAACTCTGGGCCTGGGCCCTGTCCCTCAGCTCTTCAGCTCAATGCCAGCACTCTACCACTTGAGCCACAGCACCACTTCTGGCTTGTTTTCTGCTTATGTCGTGGTCAGGATTCGAACCCAGGGCCTCATGCATACAAGGCAAGCTCTCTACCACTAAGCCACCTTCCCAGCCCAGGAACAGTCACTTTCAGAATATCCAGCAACTGCTCCATTGTCCTACACTCTGTGAAGTGGTGGAGGAAGTTTCCCACATAGAAGGGATCAGCTTTCTGGTAGGCAGGGACAAGGTCCATTACCAGAATTTCCAGAAAGCCTGAGTCCAGGCTCCATACATAATAAGGCACATTCAGGGTTTGGATGGACTCATTGTCACACTGAGGTGGTAAAAAAGAATGGATCTATGAAACATGGAAATGAGAGTACACTTCAAACTGAGTAATTGTAGTAGAGTGGATTGAAAAGTGCACAGCAAATATTTTCTGTCTACACATATAAAAGCACATAAGAAGAAGTTTCTAGTGTGGGCTAGGATGAGATTAAATAGGTTTACTGTCATAGTTATACCTGGCCTGAATTTCCTTGTGATTTCCTTGGTTTCTTCTTATAAAAAGTCCTGAGACATTGGATTCGTGGTTGGGCACTGATCGAATGTCTGCAGCATCGAGTGAGGCACTCACACCTCTCATGCTTGAGACCTGAGTCTCTTGACTTTGAAAACAGTACAGGAACATCTTTCTTGTTCCTGAGCCACAGGCCAAGTGAGCTGGCTTGAGCTAACTGTAGGTTACAGTTGCGTGGCTCTCAGAGATCTATATTCTATTCCATTGTGAGTGAGGTAGTGTCATCTCTCAGAGCCCAATGATCTAAGCTGCTTGCTCACATAAGACCATCCCCAAGACAAACTGGAGGCTGAAATCTCCCCTCCCACATCAATTTATACACATGTGGACATTGTCAAATCCCAATAGCCTCAGCTAGGCCTAGATACAGGCATGTCTCAACCTCAAATAGCCCTTCCTAGGTCAGATCCAGGCCTTATTTGTCACTATTCCTCTCATCCTGCACAAATCATTTTGCCTCTCAGGGCCCCCTCGGCCTGCCATGTGCTTCTTGCATCAATTTTTGACATCTACTTCCTAAGACATTATTAGGTTTTTGTTTCCTAATCTTACTTGCCTTTGAAACCCCAGTGTGCTTTCATCTGGAAAAAAGGCAAGTTCTTAGCGGTGGGAAAATCAAACAAGTATTGGAAAACACATGTATTGTTACACATATAGACAGACATTTTTACAGGTGTACATTCTTGTAAGATAAAAGAGTATTTTTGAATCTTTTGTCATATTTTATGACAGAGGGGAAGGAGAGAAGGGAAGAGGTGCATTGTTTTCTCATAATTCAATGATTTTTTTTTAATAGTATAGTTGAAGGAATGTAAGATTTAAAGATAAAAACCCTGCTCCTGTTCTTTTTATAAGCTAGTCGTTTATAAAGTATTCCTCACTAAAGTCTTGTCGTCTGTGTCCCATGAACTATCCTCCTCCATCAAAATAATCAAGGAAAATCCTTCACAAGTAAGTAGACAGTTGTCTGATCTCTGGATAAGTATTTAAGGTACAACTTTGCCTGGTAATTTGTGCGTGTACAAGTGTGTGGGAGTATGTGTGTATGAATGTGTGTCTGTGCATATTTGTGTCTTAGGGCTTGAACTCGGGGGCTATATGACAATCCCACGCTTCTTTCCCTTGACCTTATTGCTCTACCAATTATACTACAGTTCAGCTGCAAGCTTTTTTTTAGTGAACTAGAGAGGAGAGACTCATAATATTTCCTGCTCAGGCTGTCTGAACTAAATATCAGTTATCAACCTCCTGATTAGCTAGAGTTATAATTATCAGCCTCCAGTACCTGGTGATAAAGCATTGTTAATGGAGGCAGTGGAGTTGCAAGTTTCAGTCCGGCTTCAAGACACTATATCATAAAACAGCAACAGCAAAATCCTATATCAAAATACAATAATAAGATGTAATTACAATACAATATAGTGATATAGTCTGCTAGCATACCTTTCAGGAAACCTTGGTTTTAATGATTTAGCAACACAAAACCAAACAAAATGTGCTAATTTTAGGAGACTCTACGATTTTTTAAATTCCATCTTAATAATTTCAAAACATAAGAAACAAGAAAAAATTCATACTTATGAGAATGTAAAAAGATTAAAAGATGGCAGATAATGAAATGGAAAATTCTACACTGCAGGAAAATTATTGTCATGGTGAATATATGGTGGTATTTTTATGGTGAATATATGATAATGTTCTTCAAAGCAGCAATAGATAAATATATATTTACTACACATAGTCTAACTTGTCTATATCTATCAACATTTAATCTTCTAGTGCACATTATTAATGTATTCATGTTTATGGTATATTTGAAAAAGTGACTAGCAGAGTGAGGAAGTTACCAAAATATATTAGCTGCAATGTTTTAGGAGATCAACTTGCTAATTATATTGACTATTCTATATATTAAACATGTAATGTGTTACCATTTTATCTCTAAGTATGTACAAACACTACTTCAAAGTGAAACGGAATACAACAAGGTTTTGAAGGCATATGCCTGTAAAGCTAGCCTTTTGGGACATCATTTCAAGACCAGTGAAATTTTACCTGCAATGATCCCCACCCCTGGCTGTGCATGATGGAATACTTCTATCACCCTGGTCCATGGGGAGGTGAAAGCAGGAGGATATCAATTACATGCCATACAAGGCAAGAACTACCACATGGCTCCCTCTCAACCAAAGAAGGCTAAACACTGGCTAGAACCTATATCCCCCACCTAGGTAAAAATAAAAATAAGAGCATTGTAGTATAAGAAACAAACGATATTAAATAATGCCAATGCAAAGCATCATGAACAACGCACACTAGGTGTTTGTTTCTCATACCTTTATTCTTAACTATAGCTTGGATTATATATGTGAGCCAGAGACACTAAGCAGTTCATCATTATAAAATGACTATTTGAGTGTCTGCTTTGACTCCAAGGTCTTTGATCCATTTGGAGTTGATTGTGGTGCAGGGTAATATATAAGGATCTAGCTTTATTTTTCTACAAGTAGTAACCCAATTTTGCCAGCACCATTTACTGATGAGGCTGTCTTTCTTCCATTCTTTTTAAAGCTACCTTATCGAAGTTTAAATGGCTATATGTCTGTAGGTTCATTTCGGGGATTTCAGTTCTATTCCATTGGTCATGAGGTCTGTTCTTTTGCCACTACCAAGCTCTTTGGATTACTGTGGCTTTGTAGTAGAGTTTGAAATTTGGTATTGATATTCCTCCAGCATTGTTCTTTCTGTTAAGGATAATTTTTGCTATTTGAGGTCTTTTATGATCCATATGAATTTTTGGATTACTTCATCTATTTCCTTGAAGAATGACGTTGGAATATTGATTGGTACCACATTGAAGTTATAGTGTTGGGAAGTATTGCCATTTTCATGATGTTGATCCTTCCAATTCAGGAGAATGGGAGGTTTTCCATTTTTACATTGTTTTGATTTCCATTAACAGGTTTTTAAAGTTTTCACCATAGAGGTCCTTTACTTCTTTGGTTAAGTTAGTTCCCAGGTATTTTTTGTGGTGCGATTACGAACGGAGTTGCTATCCTAATTTCAGCCACGCTTTTCTCATTGTTGGAATACAGAAAAGCCATTGACTTTTGAGGGTTAATTTTATACCTTGCTGCTTTGCCAAAGGTTTGAATCACCGTGAGTAGTTTAGGAGTGGAGTCCGTGAATAAGAGACTACCTAGGTCTCCTTGGCACACGCCGAAACTTTCTTAAGACACCCAGAAACACAACGAATCAAAGAAAGGTTAGACAAATAGGATTGCATGAAATTGCAGAGCTTCTGCATGGCAAAGGACATAGCTAGCAAGATCAATAGATCAACCACATATTAGGAGAAGATCTTCACTAACCACACAACGGACAAGGGCCTCATATCTAAAATATGCCTGGAACTCAAAAAATTAAATCCCCCAACAACAAACCCTCAAGGAAACAACTGCCCAATAAATAAGTGGGCTAAAGACTTAAAGACATACTTCTCTGAAGAGGAAAGGAGGATGGCCAATAAACACATGAAGAAATGCTCAACCTCCCTGGCCATGAAAGAAATGCAAATCAAAACAACATTGAGGTACCACCTCACCCCAGATAGAATGGCTATAATCAAGAACTCTAATAACAACAGATAACAACAGGGGATATGGACAGAAGGGAATCCTACTGAATTGTTGGTGGGTCTGTAAACTTGTTCAACCACTTTGGAAAATATTATGGAGGTTCATCAAAAGACACCACATAGAGCTCCCCTATGACCCAGCAATCCCAGTTTTGGGAATTTACCCAAATGATCACAAGACCATACCAAAGCTACCAGAACAACTATGTTTATTACAACATTATTTACCATAGCTAAGATGTGGAACCAACCCAGATGCCCCTTAGTAGATGAATGAATCAAGAAAATGTGGTCTATATACACAATGGAATTCTATGCCTCTATCATAAAGAATGACATTGCACCATTTGTTAGGAAATGGAAAGACTTGGAAAAAATTATATTAAGTGAAGTAATCCAGGCCCAAAAAACGTAAGTGAAAGAAACATAAGTCCCTTGTTTTCCCTTATTTGCAATAACTAGTATATTTTTGAGACATGCAGAAAAGGTCAGATAAGTTGATGTTGGATGAGATATACCCCTAGAGAAAGATTCAAATACTTTTTTTCTTTCTTGCGATTATTTCAAAGATATTCATAAGATGATTTCTTTGTTGTTTTGTATGTCTTTTCCCCACAGTATATCCACTGCTTTCACTGTATTTGATGTTGGTATAATTTGTGGAGGGGAAGGAAAAAACACATTTTTAAAAAAGGATACAGGTGGACCCATTGCAGCAATGAAATATACAAGCCAATATTTTGAAAATCGAACTTTACAACTTTGGCCAAGAGGGGTGAGAAGTGGGGGTGGGGTGGGGAGGTGTGTGGTGGAGATAAAAAGATATGGGATGGAGAAACAAAGGACAGGGCAACAATGCTTGATAAGAAATTTATTCAATAACTTGTCCATTTAATTGTATCTTCTCTGTATGTTATTTTCACAATAAAAAAAGTCTATGTGAAGCCAGGTGCCAGTGGCTCATGCATGTAATCCCGGCTACTCATGAGGCTGAGACCTGAGGATAGCGTTCAAAGCCAGCCCAGGAAGAAAAGTTCCCATAACACACTTATCTACAATTAACAACTCAAAAGCTTGAAGTGGCTCCATGGCTCAATTGACCCAGTGTTAACTAACTTTGGCACAGAGTCTCAGAGTCAGTGCCCAGGCTCGGAATTCAAGCGCCACAACTGACAAAAAAATAAACATATAAATGTCTGAATTTCTTGTGAATTAAAATGACAGCTCTGGTATACAATTCTACAGTCTACTACAGATTTCATTATATTTACGTTTAGAAAAATTAGCAACACTTGAATAAAGGACACTTTTTCATAAACTAGGGAAGATTGGTCTCTAATTAGAGGAAATTGCTGGGCTCATACATAATACTTTTGGTTGGTTTTTGTTTTGTTTTTAGGACAGGATGAGAAATCTTATTTCTACCAATGGCTATTTGGATATGTATGACATCATTCACAGGCCATGCAGAATTAATAGTAAAGACAGGACACAGTAAACTTGCAGTAAACTTATTTGTCTTTATGTGATATTCCGAATGATTTGTTTAGCTTATATTTCCCTATGGCCTATAGTTTCCTATTCGTGCCTTCCTCAAATACAAGCATTTTCCACCAATTCAGATTTGAGCCAGGCAATATGTAGTATTAGTGCCAAGAGGTGAGGAAAATTGTAACACAACCAGGAAAGCATGAAACCAACTCTATATTAGCTGGACACTGGGGACTCAGGCCTAATCCTAGCTACTCAGGAGGCTGATGATCACTGTTCAAATCCAACTGGAGTGAGAAAATCTGTGAGACTCTTCTCTCCAATTAACAACCAACAACCATAAATGGAGCTGGGGCTCCAGAGGCAGAGTAGCCTTGCTTACAAAAAGTCAGAGGCGAGGGCTGGGAAGATGGCTCAGTGGTAGAGTGCTTGCCATGCATGCATGATGCCCTGGGTTCGAGTCCTCAGCATGTCATAAGCAAAAAGAAAAAAAAAAAACATAAGTGGTGCTGTGGCTCAAGTGTTAGAGCACTAGCTTTGAGCTGAAGAGAGAGGGACAGTGCCCAGGCCCAGAGTTCAGGCCCCATTAACGGACCCCCCCAAAAAAAATCAGAGGCAGCACCCAATCTTGAGTTCAAGCAGAAGGTCAGGCACAAAAACAAAAACATTCAACACACACAAAAAAACAGAAACTGGAGAAAGCTCAGGAAAGGATGGCCTTGTCTACAAGACAAATGTACACATTACATGAATTGTGAAATCGTAACCTCACTGTACAATTAGTAACAATTACATTTTTAAAAAATCTGAGAAATCCTGTAGCCATTAGCCCTTATGATGTGCATCTACTTTCTAGGATTTCAAAGTACCATCATCTGAGCTGGCAACACACAGGTTGTAGCCCGGGGTGATTAGAAAATATGAAACCAGAGATCCTTTCATATTGTCACGACAACTCTTATTATTTTAAGCAAAAAAAAAAAAAAACAGAGGAAAGTAAACAAAATAGATGTTATGGTGAATTAAGCTGTTATTAAGGATTCCTGGCAGAATTATAATCTTAAATGATGAGTTAATGCATGTGTTTTCTAGATACTGAACTCACATGTGTCACTAAAATATCCATGGATTCATAACTAGAAATTCTGAAGTGTAAAGCATACTAATTAGTTGAATTTGATTAGGTAACCAATGCCGAGAACACAACATGGTATTAAGCCAGGTAAAGTTGTTTATTTACTGAACTGCTGCCCATGCCATACATGGTGGAAAGGGATGTACAAAAAATAGGGCGACCCAACCTCGGGCCTGGATGTATCTAGGCAAAGGATCGGATGAGGTGTGGCAAGGTAGGGGGAAAGACTAGCAATACTGCATCTGGATGTGACTTCAGGGCCTGGGATTCACCTCCAGTCAGATTGAAAGTGTGATCAGAGGCTGACCAGGTCGTGACTTAGTGGGAGGAGGAGGTGGCTGCCTCCAGGTGTGCCAGATACCTAGATAACACATAAAGGGTGGAAACTTAGCGAAGAAGTGAAAAGGCATCTGCGTAGGGTCTGCATGGCCTGGGGCAGACCTAATATTAAATACACGTAGTACTGCCATGTGACTCCAGACTCTAAAAAATTCATTCTCAAACATTTTCTTTCTCTCTTTCTTTTTCTTTCTTTTTTTCTTTTTTCTTCCTTCCTTCCTTCCTTCCCTCCTTCCTTCTCTCTCTTTCTCTCTCTCTCTCTCTCTCTCTCTCTCTCTCTCTCTCTCTCTCTCTCTCTCTCTCTCTCTCTCCTTTCTTTCACTCACCCTCTCTCTCTCTCCTACTTCAGTATTCTCAACTCTCAAATATTGAACACTTGCTGAGTTGAATTCACAGGCTGAGAAGAGCAGCTCAATTAGTGAATGTGAACTTTAATTTAATGTTCCTTTATACCTCTACCACAGATCACTGGAATCAAATCATGAACACTCAGCAGCATGGAATATTAAGGCATTTAGGGGAGTAAGTAAAGCAATCAAGCTTACTGCATTCTGTGAAGTCCAACCTAGGAAAGTGTGGCAGACTCCTCCCTCCTCTTGAGCAATCTCAGCCCAGTTTCTGCATCAGGAGAGTTGACTGGCTCCATGTGAGCCAGTTACCTAAGTGGCACAGGTACTTGACAGAGACTTAGTCTCTGGTTGTGCTGAAATTAATGGCATGCTTCAAAATGATCCACTAATTTGTTGAGATTGGGACTTCCTAATTTTTTGGTTAGCCTATGATCAAATGGTGATCTATTTATTTCTTATTTCTAACCACGATCAGACCACTCAAAGTCTTTATCACACATGGAAGACATGAAGTTGATTTTCCCAAATGACATACAAGTTGACAGACAGCAAAAGTAAGTCCTTAATTTTGGTCGAGATGTGTTTTTAATGTGAAACAAAATTACTTAGCAAAATATCTGACTACTGTGATTATACTTGCAAACTCACCCTACATTTTTATATCAAATCACCTATATTAATCAATGATTAACTCAAATTACCTGTAATCATTTATTTCTTTCATATCTTTTAGAAGTAGGCAGAACTCACACCATAAAATAAAGTGGTAGAATTTGAGAGGATCACAGTTCTGAATCAGTCAAGGAAGGAAAAGAAACACTCATATCAACATACTAGGTAGGGATATTGGAATGCAATCATAATCCCTGCTTTCTGGGATGGGTGCAAAAATTGCTACTATAGGAGTAAAGTAACTTAAATGAGAAAGGATTGATGGAGTGGCTCCAGTGGTGGAGTACCTGTCTGGCAAACAGAACATCAAAACTCAAATCAACTTCCTAAAGATAAAATAAGAAAAGGAAAGAAAAAACAACAATACTGACCATGTGTTCAATGTAAAGATTTACACTAAATTATCATAGTAATAAATGCCATCATTTATTTCTAGGGCTAAACATATTTTCTGTTAAGCCTAAATGAAAAAATAGCACACTATATATAAATCTTTGGTAAAACACAGGTCTAGCTTACAATGATGAACACTTAAGTTTGCATGTCCAGTGGTGTTGCAGGGTTGTTAAGGTTTATGGAAGTCCATCCTTTTGATGAACTTGACATGATGAAATTACCTAACCATACATAACCAGACAGTTTACTGGACAGATACTGCTGATACACACACACACACACACACACACACACACACACACACACACACACACACACACACACACACTTGTATGTATTTATATATTAACATGTAAATAAAAATAAAAAATTTGTAATGAATAAATTAATTGAACAGATACCTTTCTTAAAGAATTATTTTATCTGAACCAATTCATGTCTTCAAGTCTCTAATGCTATATCACATTTACATAGTTGCTGATCGCTTTCAGCTTTTTTAGGATATTGTTTTTTCTTTGTTTTTCAGATGAAAAAAGCCTGCCAATAAACATACTTGTATGACATTCCTTTCTTTAGAAAATGAAAAGCACGTTGTGTTATGTGGCTCTATATGAATCATCAAAATATATTTTTTATAATTTCAAGTACATATTGTCTTAGACTTAAATCTCATTCATTCTCTTCCAATAGTATCTATGGGAAGGAGAAAATGAAGGATCATACTGTTACTTTGGGAGCTTTGGTTATTAATCACTGAAATAAATATTATGAAAATGAAAAAAATTATTAAAAGAGATGACTTGAAAGTTATCTTTCTACACACTCATGCTACTCCCTCAACTATATCATAGAACTTAAAATAAGTACCATTTTAGCTGTGTGCCATTGGCTCATTCTTGTAATCCTAGCTACTCAGGAGCTGCGGTTTGAGGATGGTAGTTCAAAGCTATCCCTGGTAGGAAATCTGTGACACTCTTACTTCCAATTAACCACCAGAAAACTGGAAGTGGCACTGAGCCCAGGGACAATGCCCAGACCCAGACTTCAAGCCCTATGACCAAGAAAAATAAAAAAAAGGAAAAAAGAAGGAAAAAGTAACATTTTTACAATTAATGTGCACATATAACATATACACAAAAATTTTCTAGAAATAAAACTATAACAGTCTCTGGACTGGCAAAGAAAAAGAGATTAAAGTGAAATTGCCTTTAATCATTCATTTAGACAATCTATACTGAGGGCAGGCTACTGGAACTCACATCACTAATTGAAGAGCTATAACTTGAGAGCATCACAGTTCAGAACCAGTGTGCAAGGAAAGTAATAAGAGTCACATATCATCCCAAATCCTGGCATGTTGGAATGGATTTGTAATCCCAGCTACTTGACAGACAGAAATGAGGAACTTAGCCTCTGTTTGGCCCTAGCAAAATTGATAACCTATGAGCAAAGTAACTAAATCAAAAAAGAATGTTCTAATGGTAGAATACTTGTTCAGCAAACAAAATATCAAAATTCATACTCATTTCCTAAAAGAGGAAAGAAAAATGAAGAAAGAAAGAAAGGAATAAATAAAAGAAAGAAGGAGGAAGAAAGAAAGGGAAAAAGAAGTATAAACAAAAACCTCAACATGCGTTAGATGTTAATAATGACTTTAAGTAATTTTAGCTATAAATGTCATCATTTAATCCTGGACAGAGACATTTTGAATCAAGCCTGAATAAGCCATAGCATGCCCCATACAAAGCTTTGGTAAAATACTGGTCTGGCTTACACTGTTGGACCAATAGGAATGTAAGTCTAGTGGGTGGGTTCTTCATAATAAATGTGTTATGATCTCAAAATGCGTCTTTATTTCTGGCATTTTACCTGAGTAATCTCACTTAAGTCTTTTCCAAAGGGCACTTTAGTGGAAGGAGGAAAATCATTGATTCTGGTAGACAATTTCTGTTACTAAAAACTCCAGTATATAGTAAGGGAAGCAACTTCAAAATTATTCATTAGAGAGATGAGTTGAAAGTCATCTTTATACACACTAACTGTTTCCTCAACAAAGCCAGAGGATTTAAAATAACTAATATTTTTTAAGTTAATGGGCACAAATGTGCATGATTTTTCCAGAAATAAAATGATCACTCATGAAACCTTACTAATACTTCAACGGATGTTTTCCAATTAGAGGAATCATCTTGATACATTTTCACACAATGTGTATCTGCTTGGTAACAGAACCTACAACTAGTCTAAGGCATCTAATAAAATTTATGAGGTGGTGTGTGGTTTCTGTCTGGTTCAAAGGAAGAGTTGGTATTGGTACAGTCCCTGCGGTGGAGCAGGACGGGGTTTTGAGGATGAAGGCCAGTCTGTGTAGGACTTTGAGAGAGTAGGGAGGGACAGGAAGGACTAGACTTGTGGAATAGGTGGGACTTTAGGATGGAGGCTGGCAGGTAGATGGGTTTTCAGTGTAAGAAGACTGGGTCACTGGGGAAGAGGCTGTTTGGGGAAGAGCTTTGAGAAGGAAGAACAAGGCTACAAAGGGGGAGGTTACTTAGAGGAGGGGTTCTGGTGGAGCACTGTGAGCTCTAGTAGGATATGTAGGGTGGGGTTTCCCATAAGGCAAGGAATGGAATGGAGGCAAGAGGCTGACAGAAGGTGGGGTTTCTGGTGCAGGAATATGGATCTATGAGGGAGAGGCTTTTCAGTGTCTGGCTTTAAGAGGACAGGGCAGTGCTAGGAAGAAGTGGGCTAGTAAGAGGCATGGTTTCTGGTGGAGAATGGCAGGTCTTTGGGAAGTGTGTTAGGGAGGAGGTGGGGTTTCTGGCGGAGCAGAATGTATTCACAATGTATAGAGAAGCTTTTCAGGACCAGGGCTTTGTTAAAGCAGGGATAGGATCCAATGGACTAGATTAGTTAAGACGGTTTTCTGGTGTAGCCAGACACCACTTCGAAAAGAGGAGTAAGGTTG
The DNA here is from genome assembly GCF_024711535.1 of Dipodomys merriami. NCBI lineage: Eukaryota > Metazoa > Chordata > Mammalia > Rodentia > Heteromyidae > Dipodomys > Dipodomys merriami. The sequence goes on along the minus strand of NW_027202540.1, from coordinate 43,350 downwards.
GGTGGGGATTTCAGTGTTACAAGGCAGGACAAGGACTTTGGACAGGGTTTCCAGTAGTGCAAGGCAACTTTCAAAAAGAGACTACGGAAGGACAGGGATTTACAGTTGAGCATGGTGAGGCTTCCAGAAGGGGGCCAACTGGTGCAGTGGTTTCCAGTTAAGCAATGTGGGTGTCGAGAGATGGGATAGTGTGGTGGGAGATATTTAATGGGGGTTTTGTAGAGCAGGTCAGGGCTTACAGCCATGGGGCTAATTGGAGGAGGGGCTTTGAGAAGGAGTGGAAAGTCTACAAAGGTGTAGGATAATTATGGGCAGGGTATCTGTTGGAGTAGGGTGTGGATCTGAGGGAGCATCCAATAGGGTTGGATTTATCTGGGGAGCAATCCAAGGCATTGAGAGAGTAGGAATGGGAGGTGGAGAGACTTGTTGTGAAGCAGAGCTGGCTTTCCAAGCAGGAGATGGGCTATGTGAGAAGCTTCTGGCCAACCAAGGCTGGGCTTCAAGGGCAGTTATACGGAGGTGGAGGGTTTTTGTGTAGCATGATTGGCATTGTGGAAAGAGGTAGGGTTGGGGCTGTGTTTGACAAGTTAGGCCACTTAGAAGCAGACAGAGAGGGGCAGAGTTTCTGATGAAACCAGAAGGGACTGGAGGGAGAAGTCTGGTTGTGGGGTGGGGTATGAAAGAGAAGGGAGGAGCTTGGAGGTACTATGATATGGGATCAATGGGTTGATGAGGAAATAGTGTAGTTAGGGGCTGGGAATCTGGTGGATGAAGTGAGGATTCAAGGGAGAAGCCCGATGTAGGCTGGGTTCTTGTTGGAGCAAGGAGAGATTCCCCATTTGTTAGGAAATGGAAAGGCTTGGAAAAATTTATATTAAGTGAAGTAAGCCAGGCCCAAAGAAACATAGCTCCCATGGTTTCCCTTATTTGCAATATCTAGTATAGGTGTCAGTCAAGCCGAAAAGGCCAGATAATGTGATGTTAGGAAAACAAACCCTTAAATATGTATTTTAATGTTTTTGTTTCTTTCATGCATGTGTTTCTAACGCATTTATAAGATTATTTCTTTGCTGCTTTGTATGTCCCTCCCCCACAGTGTAACCCCCGCTTTCACTATATTTGATGTCAGTATAACATGTGGAGGAGATGGGGACAAACAAGTCGTTTAAGGATTCAGGTGGACCTGTTGCAACATTGAGAAGTACAAAATGTCATGTCAAAACCAGCTTTACAATGTCGTTGTGTGGGGGGGAGGGGGGTATGATTGGTTGGGGGGGAGGGAGGAGGCTGGGAAGGGAGGTGAAGGGCAAACAAAGGAGGAGGCTGCAATGCTTGGTAAGAAATGTATGCATTATCCTGCCCATGTAATTGTAACCCCTCTGTACAGTATGTTCTCAAATAAAATAAAATAAAATAACAAAAAAAAGTTGTTGAAGTAAAAAAAAAATTTTTTAAATGTCTCACAGTAATAATGGACACTCTATTGTCTTAAAATTGTGAATGAATGAAACTTTTACTCTGACCATTTTAGAAATACTAAAACTATGTAAGTAGTAATAATGTTTTAACTTTTTATAATATTGGAAGGTGGGTATACAAAAATTAATTAGGAAAATATAAACTGTACACAGATTGTTCATTCTGCAGCATCAACTTTAATCTAAAAGAATTTGAAACAATAAAATTGCCATATAGTGAGATTGTAGCATGGTTTTTTTTCCAGTCATCAAAATGGTGACTTAAACGATGTGTATTTATCTTTGGATGCATCGCTATTAAAACATATCTAAGAAGGAAAACACTTCTATAGAGACCCTGAAGAGACTCAGAAGGATCTGTGAAATGATGTTGGAATAAAATTAATGACTAATTACAGTAGGAATTGATTTTCTGTAGGCCCAAAAATAATTTCCAGAAGAAAAGGCTGCATTGAAAAATAAACAAAACAACGAAAAGGAAGCAGGAAGGCAGACCTTGAAGTAAACATTATCCAATGAGCAATACCTATTGAGGCATGATTGCAATCTTCTTTTATTTAAGTTACAATTACTGACCTACGTTCTTCCCTAATGCCAAATAATAAAGCCATGAAAACGCAATAATCCTTTTCAAGGCCTTATACTTTACAAAAAAATTCGATGAATGTATTGCTAGAAAGTATAGATAAATGTCTGAGATGAAGAGTGAAGAACATATCCCCAATTTCTGGCTTCTCAAGATGAGAGGGGTACAAGCCAAAGCACAAGGGGAATGGACAGAAGTACATTAGTGCATACCTGTAGTTCCCAAGATGAAATAATTAATATAACAGGGGAGAAAATCAACATGATCATCACAGGATTTAACACTGGAGAGTAGAGAGAAGAACAGTGAAAAGGAATGAAAAATTACAAAGGATGCCCTTGCATATTTGGCAGAAGAGTGCGTGGCATTGAGGTCTAAACTATGTGGAGGTGTTATAGGAAACTACCTGTGCTCATATGGTGCCACAAGCAGTGAAGAACTTACGATTTACAAGACATTGAATAATCATAAAAGTCTTGCTTCAGTAGTACAGAGTTAAACCTTGATAAATTCTGTTTGGAAACACCTAACAGACTATAAAACCAAGACCAGAAGATTCAAATTGTATATAAGTAACTTGACTGTTCACAAAAATAGAGTTCAAAAAATCAAATCATATAGTGTGGATGCAAAAGCATAACATTATTAAGGTAACCGTTAAACCACACACATTTTATGGGAGTAGTCCTTATTATAAAAGATTTATTTTCCTTACACATTTTGGATGTACAAAACCAACAAAAAACAAAAGCAAAACAAAGAAAAGAAAATTGGCAATAGAGCTGGATGCCAGTGCTTCCTTCCTATTCCTAGATAGTCACGAGCCTGAGATTGGAATATCATGGTTCACAGATGTCTGGGGTAGCAATCCATGAGACATTTCTGTTCAATTATTCAATCAACGACAGAGTTAAACCTTGGTTCAATACTACAGACTCAGTCAATCATGAGTGAAAAAAAACAAGCAAGTGTTTGAGGCTCTGAGTCAAGTTTCATTAGTGTACATGTGTGTGCGTGTGTGTGTGTGTGCACACACACAAATGGAATGAGAGAGGAAGAGGGAGAGAAAACAGGGAATATTAAGAGTTTAAGGACTATCCTAACCATATATTAATAAAAATGAGGGAAACCATGGAACCTATGTTTCTTTGAGTCTGGCTTCCTTCACATAATATGATTGGCTTCTAAGTCTTTCCATTTTATTATGAAAGGGTCTGTGTCATTATTTCTGATAGATGCATAAAATTACATTGTTTCTATATACCACATTTTCCTGATCCATTCATCTCTTGAGGGGCATCTTGATTGGTTCCAATAATGCTCCCAAAAACATGGTTGTAGATTTAATGGGTTTTAGCTTGAGATCATTTCGACAAATGCCCAGGAGTTGGATTACTGGCTCCAGAGCTAAGTATATTTGACCTTACAAAATGAAGCTAATTAAAATGAACTCCAAAACATGGTAAAAACTGTCTTTTTTCAGATGTCAACCTTGATGTCGGTAGAGTATCTAGATCTTATTTTATTTCATTTGTCTTTTACCATTGGTTTATCCCTGGCAATCTCTGTCTTGATTCTGGTTCCTTCCATCTTGTATATACATTTATCTGATTTGGAGAAGGGAAGGGAAAAAATATAATGATGAAAGAATTAAAAAGAGTAACTCATTACAACAATGATATTCACAAGATACTATATAATGGAAATGCACTTTACAACTTTGGAGTGGGTGGGAGGTATAGGTGGTGGGAAGTGATAGGAGAACAACAATGGAGTGGGTAACAATATTCAATAAGGAATGCAACTTGCTCATGTAACTGTAACTACCCTGTATAGTATTTTTGAAATAAAATAAAATTTTAATATTGAGCCTATCCTAGACAAAATATCGTTTTCAAAATAATACATCTGTCACAGACCTTGTGAGTGATTCTAAAGTCAAGCTATTAGACTTGGAAAAGGATAGATTGGGAAGCCATCTCAAACAGCAATCGAAAGGCTGAGAGCTGTGCTCTGTAAAGGCCAAGCAGTCAAGGGAAGACAGGGGTATGATTTATTACCTCAAGAGTATTTAAGTTCGAGCTGTTGGACACTAAAAGATTAAGACTTCGGAGACACAATGGATGTCTGTGTTATGGTTAGAATGACTATTGTTCCCTTCTGCTCCCTAACAATGAGGGATTCAATTGTCACTATGTCTACAAACAATACTTCATGTTAATAGTTGTAACCACAAGCTATATTGATGTCTTTGCGGACATACCTGCAGCCACTGACCACCACCCCAGGTAGTAGAATGAATATAAAGTACGTCAAGCAGGATTTAAGGATCCAGAAGTTGGCAATGACGCTTTGGGTCCTCTAGTGTCTTCTTTCCTATCACTTCCTGTGATTTCTTAGTTCTTTGTTCAGGTATCCCATCATCTTGGTTGTCCCATAGTTGCAGTTAGTGACAGTACTGATATTCTGAACACCTCAAAACAAACTATGACAAACACTTCCTCAAAGAACATTGACAAATGTATAGGAGCACATGGAAAGATACCAAACATCAGCAGTCACCCTATGATCCTCTAGCAAGAAAGTACAATTCAGGAGTATCTTTACTTCTGATAATATGAGATAGATAATTGTCCCTAGGTATTTGGTATTGCATACATTTTCAGAAACACATATACATTGTGAAATAATGTCATTCATTTCATAGATCACAGACCATGTGACTGGAGTGATTACCCTAACATCTTATCTCAGTTTCCTGATTCAGAATTAGATGAGTGTGAATTGCCTAATTATGAGCATTTCTCCAAGAAACTCAAGAACACAAAATGAAGTGTCAGGGTCAGGCAGTTACATACCTGTAAGGATTTTACATATATTAGAGTAATATACGCCTACACTGATCAGCATTCATGGCACATTGGTGTGTTAAAATGGTATTCAGATCAGAAATATGCTAAAGCTTAAAGTAGGATGATGGGCTATACATTTTCAACGCAAGAGTGATGATCACCCTCTGCAATTATTCTCAGTGGAGAATCCTTCCTGTACATTTTACTGACTTAGCATCTATTCTGGGCTTTACCATTATCAGGCAGGGTCACACTGTACTGAGCTACAATACTGCAGCAACCTTAGCTGCCTTTGAATTTTATCTCCAATATTGATACCAAGGTCAACTCTGCAACTCTAATCACATAGTTAGTGAACACCTGGACTTTTCATGTGTGGCTAAATATTCAGCTATCACTGCTCATTGCCAGTGTTAAAGATCTCACTCCTTTAGATTTATTGTGTATCTTCTTGTATTTCCAACACTGCTTTAGATGTTGGAGTTTGAAATAGAGCTTTTAGTTTGCATTTGATTTATGGAGGTGCTAGTGGTGCCAGTTGAACTGCATGTATTATAATGTAAGTAATTTGATGTTTTGACATATAAATTTAATTTTGGCAATTGAGGAGGGGAATATACATGACTCACGCAAGTTTTTTATGTGTATTCGTATTGCTATATTGTGAACTTCCTAAAAGCCATCCATGGGAGCACATGTCCCTAATCCCATCACTTCTCTCACTGAGATAAGGCTTGAAAGGTCCAGACCACTTGGCGCTTCATAGTGAGAACCTTTCTACAAAGAAGAGGGAGAGAACAGCGAAAAGAGAAAATGAATCTTCCAACTGTTTCCTTACATTTTCTTTACACTTACCCATTGAGACCACCATAATAGTATTGTTTATGACTTCTTTCCTACACTTTTACTGTTCTTTGCTTTTTTATTTATGGATCTCTAAAAATCATATAAGAAACACATAAAAATGTATATAAATCATATAAGAAATCATAAAAAATAGTTTGTTAGGGATATATAATCCAAAAAGAATAATTTTAGGAAAGTAGTAAGCACATAAAATGTAATGCATTGTCATTGTTGAAAACTTCAGCAGTTGTATTTTTTACTCTCATAACAAAGTTTATAAACTAAGTTACAATAGTATTCCAAATGGAAAACAGAACTAGAAACATGAAGGGTAGCACTAAAGAATGCTACTGCTACCACTAATAGAGTAAGAATGAAATTTAGGCAAAATTCCTTCAGAGTAAAAGCCACAGGACAGCCCCAACATTACTTTCATTGTTCATATGAAGAAAAGAACTTTTTTGGTAGAAAAGACAAATTTTCACAGATATTAATATCAATTGGGTATATATTTCTTAAGGCCTTCAGGAAGGATGCTGTGACCATGTTGGTGGAAACTGACTTCTTTGAGACCTACTTCACAATGTGCAGACACCATTCCAAGCACTGCACTTGCATTAGGGTAATTTTAGTGCTCATGTCTGTTCTTCAAGTTAGGAAATGAATTAAGTATTTTATTAAAAACAGAAGTAGGCAAGAAGGCCAAACAAATTTCCCAAGTACCTAAGACTGATCAGTTGTCGACCTATAATTCAAATCCAGGTTTCCACCAGGCATATCTGAGGCTATTTTCTGTAACATTCATTACCTTTAAAGAGTTATGGAGTGGATGAACTCACATTATCTTCCTAATTATGGTTATAAGGGCAATAACAATGCTACAGAACATAAGCATTTTTAAATAAAAAGGGTGTGGATAATGAGAGTGTAAGTGATCTTAATACCAAATAAAGATCGGTTTAATTTCTACAAAAATACCTGAATAAACATCACTCACCGTTCACTGTTTATTATTCCTGGAGTAATTCCTTAAGGAGAACAAATCCCCTTTTTCTGATGAACACAGGCTTTTATCATTAAGTACCTTGAATACACAGGGAATAGTTTTTATGGATATATAATACAAAAGAAATAATTTTTGACTAGTTACTTTCTTGTTGTACTAAAGAATATCTATTCCCTATTCTAAAACTTATATCAATTTAATGGATATTAGTTTTATCAGTATAAATTAGGTGTGCATAATATATGTAATGTATTCTATTACATAACATATAAATGATATATTTATAATACATGTATCATTATTGATATTCTATAAATAATATTCTATAAACATTATAAATAATATATGTATAAAACTGGTTTTAGTATTATACTGTGAAGGATACAAGGAATGACAACTTTATTTAACTAAATATATTTGTATGTTTTAGTCACATAATTTATTTTTGTGCCAGTACTGATACTTGAACTATGGTCTGGGTCTTGTCCCTGAGCCATTTCACTTAGACTGGCTTCATATAGCTATCTTCAGATCTCAACCCCTAAGTAGCTGGGATTACAGATATGAATCATGTTATATATATATTTTTATTGTTAAAATACTGTACAGAGGGGTTACAATTGCATGGGCAAGATAGTGAGTAGATTTGTTATCAAGCATTGTAGCCTCCTCCTTTGTTTACCCTTCCCATCCCTTCCCATCCTCCCACCCCCCACACCCAATCCTCCCCCCCCCAAGTTGTAAAGTTCGTTTTTGACATGACAACTTGTACTTCTCATTGTTGCAACAGGTCCTCATGTTATATTTTTTGAATTCCATCCTTGGCATGTTCCTACATAATTATTTCTGAATGTTCAATTATGTTATGATATTCCATTTCTAAACCAATTCTGAATAAATAACTATTTATTGGGTAAAACGCTATGTTGCAATCGAACTTGTAAGGACCATACTTTACTATCAATTTTCAAAGACATTTCTAATTTAATTCCTGGACAGATGAGCAGAGAAATTAAATTATGTATGCATAATATACATAAACTACTATATTACATAAAATATAAATGATATATTTATAATATATGCATAATTAGGGATATTCTATAATTACTATAAATATTATATTATAAAACTGGTTTTAATATTATACTGTTAAGGATACAAGGAATGTCAACAACCCTATCTTAACTGTCTCATTTTCAACAGTATATAAACTATGCTATGAACATATAACTCAAGAAAGCACACACCTCTGTAATCACGTATTCACCTTCAAATATTCTCCTCAACATTATGAGGACAAGAAGTGGCACTGTGGTTCAAGTGGTAGAAGGCTCCCCTTGAACTGAAGAACTCAGTGATATGTTAACACCCAGGTCCTGAAATTAAACCCCAGGACCGACAAAAATACAATTTGAAGAATTAAAGCATTAGGGCTGGGTAGGAGACTCAGTGGTAGAGTGCTTGTCTTGCATTCATGAAATCCTGGGTTCAATTCCTCAGCACCACATAAGAAGAAAAAGTGGAAATGGCTTTGTGGCTCAAGCGGTAGAGCACTAGCCTTGAGATGAAAAGCTCATCAAGGACAGTGCCCAGACCCAGAGTTCAGGCCCTCCTACCACCACCACCACCAACTACAAATTAAAGCATCAAACAACCTGAAGTTGTTATCCAGAATAATGAGGGCAGCATTATCCGTTTACATGACTTAGTGACTTTAAGCCTAGTTTACCAGGGGAGGTAGTGGACAATTGTGTGTTTACCAAAACCTGCAAAATTCTTTTGTACTTTCCCAAGGAGGGAGAAAGGAGGGAATGTGAGGAGGAGGGGAGGTGTTTGGTGACCTTGCCTTTTGGTGCAATGATTGTTTTCTAGAATAAATTCAGAGAAATTCTGCTTGCAATCCTAGTTGCATGGGGAATGAAGAAGCCATGCCCTGGAAGTGTTTTTATCCTGTCCTTGGCCTGGTTCCAACCACCACTGTATAATCCAAGTACCACTTCAGGACCAAGAAGCTGTGAAGACTACTGATCCACTGGACAGGTAGACCTAACCACAGCCAGAAAAGGCAAAAAATGCAATGCCCAGGGCAGCACTGGAAATCTACACCAGGGAAAGTTTTTTTTATATTTTTTATTGTAAAAATGCTATACAGAGGGTTTACAGTTACATGAGTAAGGTAATGATTACATTTCCTATTGAGCATTGTTACCTCCTCCTTTGTTTTTCCCCTACTACTTCCCTCCCCACCTCTCCAACTCCTTCCTCCTTGACTCCTGCCCGACATTATAAATTTATTTTCGACACAGTGTCCTGTATAACTCATCGTCACAATGCATCCCCATTTCAGCATTCTGCTATAACCTTTCCACTCCCCAAATTACAAAAATGTATATAAAAGATGCAGAACCCTAAATCAAATACAGTGAAAACAGGAATTATACCATGGGGGTATGAACCTACAAAAGAATCCCATAGTGCATTATAAGTATATTAAAAACAAAAGGCAAGAAAAATAAAAACACTTGTGTCTCTGACTTGGGGTATATTTCGCTTAACATCATCTTATATGGTCATATGTACATAGCCTTTGATCTTTTGTGCTTGTTCTAGACATGTACTAGTCCTTGCAAACAAGGGAAAACATGGGACCTATGTTTTTTGGGCCTAGCCTTACTTCACTTAATATAATACTTACCAAGTCTTTCCATTTCCTAAAAAATGGGGCAATTTCATTCTTTCTAATGGAGGCATAGAATTCAATTGTGTGTGTGTGTGTGTGTGTGTGTGTGTGTGTGTGTGTGTGTGTGTGTGTGTGTGTGTGTTTGTGTGTGTATCACATTTTTTGGATCAACTCATGTACTGAGGAGCATCAAGGTTGGGTCCATATCATAGTTTTGGTGAATAATGCTGCAATAAACATGGTGGCGCTTGCAACTTTGGTATGATCTTGTTTGTGATCATTTGGGTAAATGCCTAAATGCCCAAAAGTGGGATTGCTGAGTCATTGGGGAGCTTTACCTGGAGTCTTTTCAAGAACTTCCATACTGGTTTACAAAGTGTTTAAACAAGTTTACACTCCCACCAACAATGCAATAAGAGTCTTTTAGACACATCCCCTCCAACATCTGTTGCTATTATATTTCTTGATTATAGCCATTCTAACTAGAGTAAGGTGCAATCTCAATGTTGTCTTGATTTGCATTCTTTTGTAGCTAGAATAGTTGAGCATTTCTTCATGTGCCTAATGGTCATTTTTATTTCCTCTCCAGAGAATTCTCTAAGTCTTTAGCCCACTTAGTTATTGAGCGGTTGTTTCTTTGAGGATTTGCTGTTGGAGAATTTAAGTTTTTGAGTCCTAAGTATATTTTAGATGTGAGACCTTGTCCATTTTATGTCTCATGAAATCTTCTACCAGAATGTGGGCTTTCTATTGATCTTGCTAACTATGACCTTTGCTTTGCAGAAGCTCTGATGTTTCATGTAATCCCATTTGTCCAAATTTTCTTTGATTTCTGTTTTTTGACTATTATAATATGTTTATTGTATACAGACACCATTATCACTTGGAATTTATAATTCCATCGCATCTTGTAATAGCAAATTACTAGTTTCATAAAGAGATTAATTAAAAAATTAATTTCTTAACTTATCTTTCTTTACTCTTTGTTTCTGGCTCTCGATAAAGAAATTTTCTGCCTGTACTAAAAAGCTCTCGAGTTTATCCTATTCCTTCATGCAATGTTTTCATGGTGTCTTCTTTTATTTTGAGGTCTTTGATCCATTTGGAGTTGATTCTCATGCAGGGTGATATATACGGATCTAGCTTTAGTTTTCTACAGGTGTTTAACCAATTGTGCCAACATCATTTACTCAAAATGCTGTCTTTCTTCCATTCTATTTTTTTGCTCCCTTGTCAAACATTCGGTGACTATAGGTCAGGGGACTCATTTCTGACTCTTCAGTCCTATTCCATTGGTCCTCAGGTCTGTTCTTGTGCCAGACCAAGCTGTTCTTATTACTATGGCTTTTTCGTAGAGTTTGAAATTTGGAACTGATATTGCTCCAGTGCTGTTCTTTCTGCTAAGGACTGACAAACCTAAAGCCATCATTATACTTAATGGTGAAAAGTTAAGGACATTTCTTATAAATTCAGGAATGAGATAAGGATGTCTGCTCTCTCCACTACTCTTCAACTTAGTATTAGAATGCTAGATGGGGCAACAAGACAAGATGGGATCCAAATAGAGAAAGATGAAGTAAAACTATCCATCTTTGCAGATGAGCTGGTCTTGTATTCAAAGAACACCATGTACTCCACTCCCAAGTTACTTGAGCTGATCAGAAACTTTGGCAAACTAGCCGAGTATAAAATTCACCCTCAGAAATAAATGGCTTTCCTGTATTCCAATAACGATATGACTGTGGCTGAAATTGGGAAAGCAACCCCGTTTTAATATCCACACAAAAAATAAAATACCTAGGAATTAACTTAAGAGGTGAAGGACCTCTATGATGGAAATTTAAAAACCTGAAAAAGAAAATGAAAGCATAACTCAGGAAGTGGGCAACCTCCCACGCTCATGGATTGGGAGGATTAACATCATGAAAATGGCAATACTGCCAAAGGCTATATCCAAATTCAATGTGATACTTATCAATATCCCAATCTCACTCTTCAATGAAATAGAAGAAGCAATCCAAAAAGTCAGATGGAACAATAAAAGACACCGAATAGCAAAGAGGTCTTTGTGATAACCCTGCCTGTAGCTCACAAAACACTTAATTCTTAGGTCTGGACGATTGTTCCTAGATAGTGAATTACTTAAGTGTAATTTGAACGCATAAAACATGCATATAAAAATAGCATAGTTTCATCTCATGCGAAAACAACCTTTTTTCCATCTCAAATTTATTTCCTGAAAGGCATTTTTAGAGTGAATCTATTTTCATTTTTAGATGAAAGGCTTGTAGGAAACTATGTTCATAATCTGGCTCCTCCTCCCGCACCTCAACACCTAAAACACAAATTGCACAACGTATTTACAAGAAACAATAAAAAAAACCCTGGGAATGCTCAGATGCTGAACGTTTTTACAAAACCCAGAATAAAACTCTGCTGACTGAGGGAGGGGCTCTCTGAATAAATTAACAAACAAACTCAAAAAAGCAGCCAGGAGTACAAGATGTGAGTGTCCCTGGTTGCTACTCCATGGACAAGGAGCATGGAAGGGCTTCCTGAGCCTACTGGAGAGAGCATGGAAGAAGTTTCCTTGCCAGCCTGAGTACAAAAGTTGGCATCACCCCTCCTGGGCCTGCCTTTCTTGTCTTCTCCCCACAGCAGAACAGAATAGTTCTGTGCTCCATGAAGGATAAATATTGTACAAGCTGATCCACAGACTGGCTTCTGTTTAATCTGTACTCTTTCCTAGGTGGGCAGCCCCTGCCCTGTAGTGTATGTGTGGTCCCAGGGGCTGATCCTCAGGGCCCAGGCCCACGGAGCAGGCATGTGCTAGATGTGAGTCAGTGACATTGTGTCATTCACGCAGCAGCTGCCGGGTTGCTGCCCTAGCCCAACAGCAGGTGCACCCTGATCTTCTCCCACAGTCCCAGGAGAGGTGCCCACAAGGGTCCGATATGGTCATGCTGCCACTAGGATCCTACTTCACCAGACAGATCAGCATGCCAGGTGAAGTGGCTGCCGCCTGAATTACTAATTATTTTATAGAGCAGTATTAAACAAAGTGATACACATTACTGTATGATTTGTAATGCTCTATCCTTGAGTCTCTAGTCAAAAATCATTGAACTTTATACTAGCAAGAATGGATTTTATTGTTTGTATTCATAAAGCCGTAATGTAAAACTGAAATAAAAGTACAACAAATCTCTTAACCGTAAACACGTGATTAAATATCAGAATTTGAAAAATAATTGTATGGAAGTAGTACAAATAAAGTTATACTAGAATAGTAAAATACACACAAAATATATTACATTAGTTGTATTCAAGTGTAAAATAAGTAATTACAGACAGAATTCCTACTGGATAAAAATATTACAATGGTTTAACAAGTTGAAGTGATATAGTTTATATATTTTGTTTTTATAAAACTTATTTATATCTCTCAGTTCTGTTTATCTCAATGAAGGGAACTGTTAGAAGTAGATATTATATGTGGCACATCTTGCTTCCAGTACCATGAAGGGGAGTGGCACTTCCTTTTGGGAGTCCTGGGATGAAACCCACACCGGGCCCATGTAGACCGATCAGTGGTCCATGTGGTGACTCTAAGGGGTCCCAGGACACTGCATTGCTGCTGCAGCAAGTATAGCACTTGTTGCGGTGGGCTGTAGCCAACAAGGCTCCATTAGTGACCAAACCAAGCAACCCAGATTCAGATGTCAAAGCCAGGGGGAAGGCAGGGCAGACGCCAAGTCCTGCCTTCCATCAGTGCAGCCTACACTGCGAAAACTAGGCCCATTCCCCTGCTTTGGAGAACAACGATGGTAGGGGGTGAGCCCTTTGCCTCCAAATGGAGTATCCCTGGAATGGTACCCAGAGCTGGGCCCATATGGGCCAGAAGGGTGATGGAGGAGACTACACAGCAAAGCAAAAGGGGCTTCAGTCCCTCGGTGCTGCAGCTGGTGTGCTGCAAGTCCAGGCTCCTCTGGCACGGTTGGGCATATGTAGGGTTGGCCCTGTACCTGACTCCACAGGGTCCAGAAAATGGAGGTCCACAGAGATGCTGAAGGGGCTCCAGGTTGCTGAGCTGCTGCAACTGTCACAAGCCAGCTGGCAGAGGGGCCAGCACATGGCTCCAGTCCCCCGCCCCCCTTAAAGCCTGATGATGTGAACCAAGGCTAGGCTACCTAGCCCTAAGGAGGCAGACTGCATTCTCAACCTTCCTTTACCCATGGACTGTGCAGTGTACAAACATGGTGTCCCCCACCCCTCACTCAGGGGACAGGCAGTGACCCCAGAACAGAGTCTCTCTAGGATGGGCCACACACTCAGGAGCACAGAAGACAAGTACCAGCACAGCTGGAGGAGGAGAGGGCAGCAGTTGCCTCAACTCCAGCCCCATGGCTGCCAGCTGCTGGGTGAAATGGAGCAACTGAGACTGGGAAGTTAGGTGGGATGCGTGGGCGGGGTTCATCTAGCAATTCTGGGGAGCATGCACACACATCCATTCACTGCACATCCACCATAAGGGAGTTGGCCCCACATCTCAACGGGTGACCTAAGAAGGCATCCACACCCATAGGGACTACAGAAATGGAGTTTCACATAATGACTTGGAAAGGGCTCCAGGGCACAGCCTTGGAGCAATGAACAATTGGCAAAAAAAAAAAAAAAGAAAAGAAAAGAAAAAAGAAAGAAAAACGAAAAATGTCCGGGAAAACCATTCATCAATGATAACCTATTACACTTTAAAAACAGTTTTGCTTTCCTCTTGTCCTATATTTTTGCATGGGGACTTCTGAATTAGTGTCCTGTTTCCCTCTTCCTTCTCTCCTACCTCTACTTTCTCCCTGTGCTCTCCTCTTCTCTCTCGTGCTATGACCTTTCTCCTCTCTTACCCCTTCCTCCTCCTGTCCTTTCCTCTTTCTCCTACACTTTCACTTTCTTCTACATCTTTATCGTCCTGGGGGTTGGACACGCACTAAGCAAATGCTCTGCTGCTCGCTACAGGCCTCCAGTCTGGACTTCATTTCAATGACACTCTATTTCTTTGCTAAAAACCCAACAAAGTCTTTTGATTCAGGATTTAATTCATTGTACATATTCTACATCATGAATATGTGCTACTTCATACAGTGTGGCTAATAGGCTTGGATTATGCTTTGGGCTTCAGTTAAACTCATCAGAAACAATGTCTTTGAAGGCAAACTAACGTGATACTGTTAATCCCACATTAATGAAATGGTTACTTTGTATCTTGCAAAAGTACTTCCATATTGATCCCAGTTTAATGAACTGTCACTTTGTGGTAGCACCCACAGTAATACTAACCCAAGGATTGCTGGGGATCAGAAGATTAAGTCCAGACAGGAAAATCCATGAGATATGCATCTCAAATTAACTATTGAAAAGCCAGAAGAAAACTTGTGACTACGCGGTATAGTGCCATACTTCCACAGAATAAGCTGACGACAGGACGAGGCCTGAGTTGAAGACCTGTGGTGGGTGCACACACACACACACACACACACACACACACACACACGCACGCACACACAATTTCCCAGCTAGAGCAATACAATATCTGTTTTCCCAATGACATATCTGAGTTCCAATCCTATGTGTTTGATGTTTTTGAAAGCTGTGTCATAAACTTACCTAATTTTAATAAATGACACCCTGATCACTATTATTTAATCCTGGTTGGAAAATATTTTAAGACACATTTTCATGTAGAAAATTGAGTTTTTTCTCCAAATTGTGACTGTCTTGGTTTATAAGAAAGAAAGAAATGTGCCTTTAATTCATTAGTTCATACATTAAAAAAGTAACCCTAACCCTAGAACAAGTTGCCTCTGCATTCAAAAAGCCACACAATATATATTAAATTTATACATCCTATCTTTGATTCAACTCATCTTTCTTAAAATTATTTCTAGTTTTACTCAATATCTTGTCATTTTTCTAACACGAACCCTAACTGGAACATTCAGGCTAATCCTCACACTAATCATATCCCAATCCTAATATTATTAGCAGTTTCCTATTTCATATTCATCCTAATTCTATCTTGACTTGTTATTCGAAGCTTAACTTTCAGTTTGACCCTAAATTTTCCATTTCCCTAATGCTAACACTAAACCCAGCTGGAACTGAAACCTAACTTTCAACCTAATCATAGTCCAAAATTAATATTAAAAAATACTCTAGTTTTTATTCATTGGAATGAATATTCCAGTTTGCACTCTGGAGATGAGTTTCAATTTGCCCTAATTCCAACAAATTTCCTGACTCTACCTCTGAAGTTATCTTGTTCCCTAACATGAACCATTATATTATTTGTCATCAGATTCTCTTATCAGGAAACACTGTAGTTTCCATTGATCCTACCTTTTCCTGAACCACAGTATTCTAAAGCAATTTCATATTTATTTATCATCTACTTATCAATGTTAACTCTCAACCTAAACCTGGCTGGAAAACGCTCATTAATCATTACAAGAATGATCACTGAGAAATATATGTATATATATATATATATATCATGGTAATGCTCTAGTTACTATTCATTCCCACATTTTTGCTTCTACTTGTTAGTGAAAGCTCAATTTTATACCAAAACTTTCCTATTCATAACACTAATCATAATCAGAACAAAATACTGACACTGATTTTAATCCAAATTATACGTCAATACTAACACTTACTAGTTAGTGTTACAATAGTTTTCATTCATCCTAATTTGATTCAAATATGCCTTCCAAACATAGGTTTCTATTTTTTTCCAATATCTTAGTCATTTTCTAACCCTAAACTTAATCTTAACTGGAATATTGAGAATAAATATAAGCCTAATTGCAAGTAGATTCTAATATTAATAGCAGTACACTAGTTCACATTCATTCTAATTCTTACCAGACTTATTCCAAAATTCACCATCAATTTGAGCCTCATTTTTTTTCTCCTTCACTCTAACCCTAAACGTGGCTGAATCCTAACCATAACCTTAACAGTAATGGTATCACAATTCTAAAATTTATGAAAAATGCTGGTTTTGTGCAATCCTAACTGAAATTCCACTTGTAATTCTTGAAATAATTTGCAAGTTTTCCTCAACCCTACAGATTTTCTCATTCTTATCTCTGAACCTATCCTGTTCCATAAAAGTAATCATTAAACCAATTGATCTCAAATCCTGATATTATGAAACACATTTTACTTCCATTATCCCAGCTTTTCCTGAATTCCTAGAACCTAAAATAAGTTCAAATTTAATTAACCTTTATCCTATTCCTTTTTTTTCTTTTGGTTGATTGTGGGATTTCATCTCTGGGCCTGGGCATAATCCCTGAGTTCTAGGCATAGGCATGATCCCTGAGTTCTTTAGCTCAAGGTGTGCACTTTACCACTTGAGCCACAGCACCACTTTCTGATTTTCTGATGGTTAATTGGAGATAAAATTCTCACAGACTTTCCTGCCTGGGATGGCTTTGAACTGCGATCCTCAGAAATTAGCTTCCTGAATAGGTAGGATAATAGGCGAGAGCCACCAGTTTAATATATTTCTTTACTCAATTCTCAACCCCCTTTAACCAGAAACCTAATCCTAATCACAACCTGAATTAACAACAAATGGTTAATGTAAGGGAAATTGTCTGGATTCTATTCAATCACATATTTTTTTGCTTCTACTTCTTAGTGGAAAACTTAATTTTACCCTAAAGCTTATCCTTCCCTAATCCTAACAAGAACTAAAACAGTAACACTTTAAACCAAATTATATATGAATGTTTAAGATAACATGCATACTTGTTTTCATTCATTCTAACTTTGATGTCATTCATTCTTCTTAAAATATGTGGCAATTTTACACAATATCTTACATCTTTTTCTCATTCTAACCCCAGCTCTAACTGGAACACCTTGCCTAATCCTAAACCTACATATAACCAAATCATAATGTTAATATCAAGCCTCTATTTCACAATTATCCTATCTCTTGCTCAGCGTGTAGTTCTAAATTTTACATGCATTTTGAACCTAAATTTTTAAAAATGTTTTTTTATTTCCTGTTGTTTTATTTTTCATTTTTAAATTTTATTTTATTGTAATGAGGCTTACATAGGGATTACAGTTACATGTGTAAGGTAATGAGTACATATCTTGTTGAGCATTGTTACCCCCTTCTTTGTTGTTGTCCCACTATCCCTTCCCTCTCCCACCTCCATCACTCTTCTCTCCCCATGTTGTAAAATTCATTTTCAGTACAGTTTTATTTTTGTTTTTGTTTTTGGTTTATCCTGATAATCCACTGTACATCTTGAATTAAGTTGCAGTTTAGCTTAAATCTTCCAAATTACTTTATATGTGCATATATGAAAATATAATTTTATGTGAAAAACAGAAGATCTTTGGAGAAAGGAGTAACAAAAAGGAAATAGAGGGAGCAAAATCAAATATTTTTAATAGATTATGGAAAGAGCATAATTAAACTGCCACTTCTGAAAATTAATAACCATTAACAAAATAACTAAAAATAAATAAATAAATAGCACACTGCCTTCCAGTGTTCTTGAAGAGAACCATGATATGTCTTGTGAAAGAAATAATTGTGTTAGATAAACTTTGTTCATGCATAATTTATATTGTTATTGGCCACTTATTTAACTTAATGAATAAAAATTTATCAAATAAGATTTCATGACAAAAATATAAATCAGTTACTTAATAAATGTTTGAGAAAAAGTTATAATCATGAGTTTTAAGAAGCTAAATTTCTATTTCCCTACAAAGCAATGATTAAGGTTTACTAACCTAGTATTTCTAGTAAGTTTAGAGAACATAATTGGCATGTAAAACAATGAACTGTACATCTTGTGTTTTGGATTTTAAACGTTGTCTTTTATTCAAATGAATACTTAGGTTTAATTTTCAAAATAAATGCAATTTTATCTCCTTTCAGAACAAGTAATTACCCTGCAATTAAATGTACTAGGATATTCAGGTATTTAAAAGCTAAATTTTCTGTTATGTAGCTCTACATATTCAAAATGACATGATTTTTCTATTTGTAAATGTCTAACCTGTGAGATTTTTTCTTCATTAATATACATTATCACATGAGGTTGTTGTGAAGGCTCCAGTAACCAGTGAGGTCAAAAACATTTCCTGAATTCTAAATTTTAAATCTAATCATTTTTAACCTTTGATTATATCATTTATTGTCTCTTCAGAGCAATGAAACTAAAATAAATACTACTTTTTAAACATTTCACTCACATTGTAAATAATATTAACATAGGTTAAACAGAGACTAGTCATTTCAAACTCACCATATTTGATGATCTTAGCGTGAAGAATGTAGAGAGTATAAGAACCCTATACTCAATATTTTTGGCTAGATTAAATTAAATGATATATCTGGATTTCTAAATTGGAGTAAATCACATGGAAATAGGAAAACAAGAAGAAAAATGATTACTTTGGGATCACTTTCTTCTTAAAAATTTTTTTATTGTGAAAATATCGTACAGAGGGGTTACAAATATATGGGCAACGTAATCAGTTCATTTGTTATCAAGCATTGTTGCCTCCTCCTTTGTTTCCCCTTACCATCCTTTCCCATCTCTACCCCTTCACCAGCCAAAGTGGTAAAGTTCGTCTTTCGACATAACGTCTTGTACATCTCATTGTTGTAATAGGTCCAACGGTATCCCTAAAATTATGAAACAAAAACTTCTCCAAGAAATATATTTTTCAATAAAATGTTTCAATTCTTAGGTAAAGTGCTTTATCCTTCAAATATTGAGGGATAAAATTTTTCTCAAAATAGAAATTCTGCAAGTAATCTAATGTATGTTTTCATGCACAAAATTCTATGACTTCTAGTCTTGTTATGTGATTTTCATTATATTTTTATTGAGAAATGATTCCTAATTATATTTATTACAAACTTCTGTATTTAAACAAATCATGCCTGTACATGCTAATTTACATAATTTAATACACAAACAAAATTATATTTTTTCCTGTCTCCCACAGGTAAGGATGAGGTGCTGAAGTATATTAAATGAAAGCACTCTAAAAGAGAGTCTATGTGTCTTTCCCCTTCTCCTCCACAAATTATACCGACATCAAATACAGTGAAAGCAGGGGTTATACTGTGGAAGAGGGACATACAAAGCAACAAAGAAATAATCTTATAAATGCATTAGAAACAATGGCATGAATGAAAAAAAAAACATTTGAATACATATCTTAGGGTTCATTTCCCTAACATCACCTTATCTGACCTTTTCTGCTTGATTCAGACATATACTAGATATTGCAAATAAGGGAAACCATGGAACCTATGTTTCTTTGGGCTTAGCTTACTTCACTTAATGTAATTTTTTCCAAGCCTTTCCATTTCCTAACAAATGGGGCAATGGCATTCTTTCTGATGGAGGCAACAATGAGAACTACAAGTCGTTATGTCGAAAACGAACTTTACAACTTGGGGGGGCGGGGAGGATTGGGTGGGGGGGTGGAGGGAAGATGGGAAGGGATGGGAAGGGGAAACAAAGGAGGAGGCTGCAATGCTTGATGAGAAATGTACTCATTATCTTGCTCATGTAATTGTAAGCCCTCTGTACAGTATTTTCACAATAAAAAATAAATAAAAATTAAAAAAAATAAAAGAGAGTCTATGTGGACTGGAAATTTGCAACATGAGGATGGGACTCATGAGCACTTTCTACTTGGCTGAACAGGAGTTCTTGTCTCTACAGTACTTTCTTGCCATTTAAGCACACAGGGAAAGCCACAAAATTTGAAGTTCATATGAAAGAATTACACTCCTAAAAGTTGTGGCAACCCTGCTCAAAAGCTCAATTTTATCACTAGTTCTTTGTGCTTGCTGGCTGATCAATTTCCCTATCATATTTACATATTATTAAGCATATTAGTCATTCAACTGGCAGTACATGGCAGAAGACTCCTGAAATCACATCTATGGCTGTGTAATATTTAGAAGATAAGGAAAAGATTATATTGATCTTTAATTCCTCCCTTTTGCCTTCAATATAGTAATTAATTGTCAAAACAATCGTATAAGATGTTAGTCTATTTTCCAAATTTAATTAGAGTTTTTTTTTTTTTTTTTTTTTTGTCGGTCGTGGGGTTTGAACTCTGGGCCTGGGCGCTGTCCCTCAGCTCTTCAGCTCAAGGCGAGCGCTCTACCACTTGAGCTACAGCGCCACTTCCGGTTTTCTGGTGGTTTATTGGAGATAGGAGTCTCACGGTCTCTCCTGCCCGGGCTGGCTTTGAACCACGATCCTCATATCTCAGCCTCCTGAGTAGCTAGGATTACAGGCGTGAGCCACCAGCGCCCAGCTAATTAGAGTTTAAGCAAGTGTTTTTTGCACTAAAGTGATGACAGTAGTATCACAGCTCTGATAGGAGCACATCCTCCCTAACAGGTAATGCTCTATGGACTGTAAATATGGACGCCACACTAAATTCTCTCTCTCTGTCTCTCTTTTTCTCTCTCTTCTCACACACACACACACACACACACACACACACACACACACACACACACACACACACACACACACACACACACACACACACACACACACATAGTGCTGCCACCCAGACACATCGGAGATCAGTTTCATTCCTTTGTAATTATAGTTGATTGATGTTTGTTCCCTTGCTTTTCTTTGATTCAGGATCTTGCTTGGACCTGTATGTTTCCCCGAGATCAAGTCCTTTCTTAGTATACCGTGTATCTTTGTATGTTTCATGCCAATTAACAGTAACTTGAATACAATATCTTCAAACTTGACATTCAAGTCAAACTCCATGAATTCATGCTACTATTCCAAAATATTAAAATGTATTGGATCTAGGGACAGAATGCCCACCTTGTTATTTTAGAAAGAATTGACATCATGAAAAATAAGAATATTAATCAGGTACTGAGGTAAGAGAATGGAAGTATGTGGGAAAATGTAGAATACTGTATGTGTGTTAGAAATAGAGAATAATAGGCTCATTTATTGAAAACTTGTCATCCTATATTGAAAGCTCAATTTATGTATACAGTTTTCCAGGTACTTTTCTTACCTATCACTTCTGATCACAAATCTTCTTATGAATGTTTATAGTATCTTTGAATAAATCACACAATTTGCACGTACTTATCATCTTAAGGAAACACAGTCTGCTTCTACGTTTTTCATTATATGTGACAAACCCTTATTTTTTGTTTCCCTGTTTGCTGAATAAATGTATTACTGGAAACAGAATATTGACAGCAAATCTGAGTGTAATTTTCATTTTGTAAATTTCAAATATAATATAAACTTTGTATTGACGAGTTATTTTTTTAAATGAGTGATATTCATGAACACAATATTTTGGTGCCTTTAAGTCAATTGAGAATTGCTGTGGTAGTTCTTGTGTCTTTTGACTTACCCATTATGTTATTCATGTATAAACATTGCATTGCACTTTTTTATTTTTATATATAAAATAATCCCCAAGGGTTTACTTTAAAGTGATAATGGAGGGAGGTTGTCTTCTTGTTCCAAACTTTATATTTACGTCAGTGAAAGTACTAGAAACACATGATGTTTACTGGAGCAATATAAAAGATGAGAACGTATTTCTAAAGAGAATGGATTTATTGATTAAAACATAGAATAGAGTAAAATAGTCAGGTTTCTTGTTTGAGAGTGCATAAATTTCATATGAATGTAGCTCAAGATAACATTCAAAGATAAATTCATATTTATATTACTGAGATTTACATCACAATATAAGAAATATAGGTATTTTAAGAAATTGGTCATTCAAAGCCCTAGATACCTAATGGATGAAAAATGGACTTGATAAAAAGCAGAGGAAAACAATTAAACATGCATCTATTATGATTTTATAATACTAAATGAAAGCAATGGAGCTTTTCCCTTTCTGAAGAAGAACGTTTAGGAACTAATTTTAATGTAAGTTATAAATTGTAATGAGTCTAAAGTCTTTTCTTCCAAGATATCCAAGAGTACTATACTCATCCTTTCAAGAGTAAATTAGTAATTATTTTCATTAGCTTTGCTTAATATGAATTTATTTGTAGTAAATAGATTAAAATATCTTCTTTCTCCCAAATTTAATAACAAACATTCTGTCTCTTTCTGTTTCTTCATACAAGCCTGAAATCACTACTTCAACGTAATATAAGCAGAAAAACAAAAATAACCTGATACAACAATCGCAAATCCTAAATTATGTAAAAACATCCATAATATAAAAATAAATCTGAGGAAGAGGAAAAACAATAACAGAATAACAACAGAAAATTACCCTAGTAATCTCTAATGAAACAGAGGTTTATAGTCCTAGCAGATACTCCATTTCTAGAGGGTCACATTAAATCAGCTATAATTATAGATATGCTATAAATATGTCTATAGATATGTCTATAAATATAGAGATAATTATAAACATATCATTCATAAGAAGATTTTATACTGTCTTCACAAGAAAATAGAATTCTATGAAAAGGTTCCAGCCAGGTAGTTGACTGCTATGACTGTGTTGACCAACACATTCAAATGCACATCTGCAGTGTGAAAATAAATGGGCAACATGGAAAAAAGCAGGAACAGAAGCGTACATCAGAGAAAGCCACATCCATACACATAGACAATTCACCATACTACTGGACAGTCCGAACTGTCACTGTAACCACAAATATTAACATCACAACATCTCACCACAACTGTTTTCTATTCCTACACTTAATGGACCTGACGAAAATGCAAATCCAGAAAAGCAAATCATAACAGGAGACCAAACAAAGACCTGGCAAATCAACCAAGAACATAGAGAGTCACCTATTAAGATCATAGATTCCCCCAAAAGAACACCTCCAAATGGACAAAAGAAATCAGAAAAATACAAGAAAATAGATGTCAACGTAGTATAATTCACACAGTAAATAACCAGGCATTTGAACAGACAATCAAGGACCTAGAAGAGAGTTATCGAAACTTATTACATATACTGCTGAAAAATGTAATTAATGGAAAGATAGAAAACCTCTACAAGGAAATTTGTGAACAAATGAGACCAACCAAAGATTAGCAAAATAATTCATGGAGACTACAAACAAAAAAATCAATAAAGTCTGAGAAGTCAAGGGAGTTCAAGAAAAACTGGATGCCTAGTTAAAAGATATGAGAGAAGACACAGCTAAGAAAACAACCCTTGCAAATCCCCCACCCAAAGAAAAAATGTACAGAGGGATGGGAAGGTGGCTCAGTGGTAGAGCACTTGTCTTGCCTGCCTGAGGACCTGGGTTCGATTCATCAGCACCACATAAGCAAAAAAAAAAAAGAAAGAAAGAAAGAAAGAAAGAAAGAAAGAAAGAAAAATCCTGGAAGTGGCACTGTGGCTCAAGTGGTAGAGCGCTAGCCTTGAGCTGAAGAGCTCAGGGACAGTGCCCAGGCCCAGAGTTCAGGCCCCATGACCGGACCCCAAAAAATGTACAGAAAGTCCATAAAAGACCTAAAACAAAGCTTTAATAGAAAGATAGAACTCCTAAAAAATTACCAACTAGAAGACAGGGAAATAAAAAACAAAGTAGAATGCCTCCACAGCAAATAGATGACATAGAAGATAATCTCAGGGCCAAATACAGAATAGATCTAATAGGAAAGAGGAAAAAATCACTTAGAACAAATCCAAGAAATAAGAAATGATCTTGCCAGAACGTCAAGACTCAGTTAGAAGATCAAATTTCGGAGAGATTGGTATCAAGGAGAAGAGCAGGAAACTAAATGGATGGGAAACATATTACAGAATTCTATCAGAGAACATGCCAAACATCCAAACAGATAGGCTCATTCAGAGAAGAGAAGCCTTTAGAACAAACACAGAATTCTAGAACTGAACAATCCACCATGACATCCTAATCCATTAGAGGATCATTAACGATCAAGGAAAGGATTCTTAAAGCTGCCATACAGAAAAGATTGATTATTTATAAAGGATATACAGTCAGAAGAAAAACAGATTTCTTAGCTGATATGGTGAAAAGGAGAGCCTGGAATGATATATGACAAACACTAAATGTAAACAACTACCAACCGTGAATAAGGTCCCACGCCAAACTTTCCTTTACATTTAAAGAATAAATAAACATATTTCATGACAAAGACAACTTGAAACAACGTATCTCCACCAAATCAGCATGATAGAATTTAATCAAATATATCGTACATAGAGAAGATCAAGAAGAACAGGAACTGCTTATATAAATGTTCCTTACCAGAGTTCAAGGTAAATTTATTAAGAGTAGATCAGGCACAGCTCCTAACAACTGGTGTATAACATATCAGGACTTATCAGATATTTCTGTCAACTCTCAATATCAATGGACTTAAATTTCCAAATAGAGGACATAGATTAGGTTGCATTTAAAAACAAGATGCATCCTTCTAGTATCTATGAGAGACACATTATCAAACACATTCTATGAAGCTAGAATTAGACTCTTCCCCAAATCACATAGGGACTCACCAAAGAAAGAGAACTATGAATTCAACTCTTTGATAAGCATTAAAGAAGAACTTCTTAATAAAATTCTCACTAACCAATTTCAGCAACTACCAAAGAAAAATCATATGGTATGATCAAACAGGATTCATCTTAGATACAAGTGGATTTAATATTCTTGTGAATAAACGTAAAACAAACTATCAGCAGAAGCAGGGACAAGAAACACATGATCTTCTATAGGGATGTAGAAATAGCTTTGAACAAGCTCCAGTACCGCTTTATGTTTAAAAGGTCTGAGAATCAATATAATACTGAGTATGTATATGACACAGATAATTAGCATTTACCTCACGGTGGAAGCCTAAAGACATTAACATCAGGAATGAGACAAGGATGTGCACTCTCTCTACTACTCTTCAATATGGTAGTGGAATTTCTTGCAAGAACATTAGACAAGAGAAAAACATAAAGCAGATCCAAATATGGAAGAAGTAAAACTATCCCCTTTTACAGATGAAATGACCCTGTATTTAAAGGACCCTGTGGCTTCCTCCCTCAAGTTAGTTCAGGTGATGCTACCCTTCAGCAATGTACCAGGGGGAAAAACCACAAGAATCATTAGTTTTTCTGTTACCAACAATGGGAAGATCCATGGGGAAATCCAAAATACAACCTCATATGTATTAGCCTCAAAAACAAATCAAATCTAAACAAAACAAAACAACAACTACAAAACTAGGAATTAATTAATTTAACTAAAATTGTGAAGGACCTATATGTGAAAACTTTAAAAATATAAAAAGGGAAATTGAAGGAGATTCAAGGAAATAGAAAGTCTTTCAATGTTCCTGGTTGGAAGAATTAACATTTTAAAAATTGCAATACTGGGCTGGGATGTAGCTCAGTGGCAAAGCGCTTGCCTAGCAAGTGCAATGTCCTGGGTTCGATCCCCAGTGCCAAAAAAGAAAAGACACACATAAAAATTGCAATACTTCCCCCAAACAATTGGCAATGCAATACTCATCAAAATCCCAACAATATTCTTCAGTGCAGTAGAGAAAGCAATCCAACTTTAATATGGAATTACAAAATTACAGATGATACAAAATGCTTAGAAATGAATTTATGGGCCTATAGTCATCTTACACACATACACACACACAGAGAGACACACAAATACACACACACACACACACACACACACACACACACACACACACACAAACAAACAATGGGATTACATTCAACCATCAGAAAGATGACTTTTCACCAGTGGTAAGGAAAATGAAAGGTTTGGGAAAATTACATTAAATGAGAAAGGAATGCAGACACAGAGCAATATAGGTTTCATGGATTCATTCACTTATTGAAACTAGAAGGTGCATACAAATCTATAAGTAATCAAGACAGATTCTACTTCGTCCCAGTTAATATGGCCATTACTAAGAAAACTAACAGTAGCAAATGCTGGCCAATTGGGAACTCTATTACACTGTTGGTGGGAAATTAAACTGGTTCAACTATTGTGGAATGCAGGACGGAGTTTCCTGAAAAGACTAAACCTATATCTCCCTTAAGCCCCAGTAATTTTCCTCCTGGGCAGTAATCCAATCAATAACAAACAGCCTCACATGAAAGCTCCCAGTATATCCATGTTCAGGGCCCAGGCCCAGAGTTGAAGGACTGGAAAAAATTTACCACTGCTGGTATTTGTTTCCGCAAATATGAACCGTTTGATATAAGATAACAAATGAATCTATTTCCAATAGCTAGTTTAGGACTTAAAGGTAGTGGGTGATAAAATGGCTCCTTTGTTGAGTGTTAAGAGAAGATGTAGGCAATCCATGAAATGGGGATATGTTGTTGTTGTTCGAGGTGCTTGAAGTCTGGGCTTGGGCACTGTTCTTCAACTCAAGGTGAGTGCTCTACCTCTTGAGCAACAGTGCCTCTTCTGGTTTTCTGGGGGTTAAATGGAAATAAGAGTCTCAGGGACTTTCTTGCCCAGGCTGTCTTTGAATTGAAGTCCTCAGATCTCAGCTTCTTGAGTAGCTAGGATTACAGCTGTGAACCACTGGCACCAGGTAAAAATGGGGGATTTTTAGAAAAGAAAATCGCCCTCTTCACCTGTATCTAAATCTCAGATATTACTATTAGAACACTTCACCTTTTACTCATTTCATCAGATATTTGTAAATTTTCTCTTTTCCTTCATGTGGGAATACTGCAGTCAGTATCAATTCAGCTGGGAGACTGGATCAATTGTATGGTAATTACTAGCACCTAATTTAAGAACTTTTACATCAAAACAAATAAAACCCTCATTTGGAATAAATGTGTTTTCTTTTTATTACAAATCTGTGCTGGATTACTTCCTAATGTGATATTGGACCTTCTAAGAGAATGATGCCATTTTCTTTCTCTTCAGTCTTCTCCCACATATGGTCAAATATTTAAGAATTCAAAGATTTGAATTGATAATTGATTAAGCTGACTTCTAAGAAAATGTGAATTTCTGGAATTTGGTCTGCTGTCTTTTTTTTACATGCACAGGATTTCTATGATTTATTTGTTCTACAAGGAATTCTACTTTCTAATCTTTGTGTGACCAATATTAGTCTCTCTGATCAGACTTTCTGACCCTCTCTCTGGAGTCTCATTTGAGTTTGCCTCATAAAAATATTTTAGCTATCGGCTAAATGACTCTCAGCTTCAGTTTTTTGCCTGACTTCATGTAGGCTGTAATAGCAACCCTGCTTGGCTGTGCTTACTGGAGTGCTTTTTGTGTGTTTGTGTGTGTGTGTGTGTGTGTGTGTGTGTGTGTGTGTGTGTGTGTGTGTGTGTTTTGTTTTAGAGGTCTAGGATTACTATTCAAGTTAGTAGTTTCTCTTGGCCCCTGTGATCCCCTGGCCTAGAGTCAATGGGTTTTTTTCTAAAACTACAAAGAACAGCTTACTAAATTCCTGTTTTAATTGTCCCACAATGAGGCAATCAGGCATCATTGCAAAGCCATCAATAGTGCTTTGTAACCACTTACAGAAGTTGTCTATCAAGATGGCTTTCCAAGGTTGACTGTGAAAACTGTTCATTTCCAACTAGGCACCATAAAGTACATCACATTCCTGGGATCAAACTTTTGGAAGGAAGGTTCCTCTTCTTTCCTTCTCTTATGATAAATTAAACCGTAATATTATTCAGTTGTGGAGCCTGGAGCACATTTTCTCAAGAATATTCTGTAGTGTAAAAAAGGACCAACTTTCAAAATAAAGGTGAAAATACTTGTCTACTACAGACTGATTTATCTTGTTTATATCTGTTGATATTTTCATTACCTCAAACACATGGATAATTTATATTGGTATTAGACAAGTGGCAAAGGATTAATGGAATAAGCATTCAGTTTACTTTTGTATATCCAATATAATACATTAGCCCATTATGGAAAATTAACTATAACTGTAGAAAAATGTCAGGAATATAAAATAAGCCTCAAGATAGGGTGTGGAAGATGGCGGGGGAGAAGCTGGAGGCTAAACAAACTTTAGCATAAAAAGCAGTTTTAGTGTTCCAGTGAACAGTACTAGGCCAGAGAATTACACCAAGTGTGCCATCACAATACAGAGAGTTTGGCTAGAGAGGGAAAATCAAGGCAAAGAGACAGATCTGAGCACTTGCCAGGAGCTGTGGCAGCGGCAGCAGCTGTCACACCTGCCACATGGTCTGGGACAAATGCACCAGATGCAGCGGGCAAGCTGATTCTACACAACACCAGCAAGAACTGACAAGGAGCAGATATCTTCACACTGCAGATAGCAGATCAGAGATAACCCAGGAACCAAGACTCTGGCATCATGAGTAGAAGCCTGACATACTCACTCCTTCTCATGGATCAGAGGAGGGAAGGCATTCATCCCCCACCCCACTACTGGAGAGCTCCATCTTTGATACTGACAAAGGCTCTGCTGAGCTGCCAGTTCCAATTCAGCCTTGGGAGATAACAAGACAGCTATTTGGCAGGTCACAGGAACCTGCCCAGACCTGCCAGGCTCAACTCCACCCAGGAAAAAGTTACCCACCCCAGGCAGGGGAAATCTGCCACCTGGGAGTGGCTTTCTTCACTGGGTAAACAGAGCCAGAGGCTGCCCCTCCCTACAGCAGCCTAGTCAGTTGAAATTCAGTAAACATAAACTCTGAGAAAGGCTCCAGGCTGTGCTCTGTGAGTGTCTCAGAAGCTAGCCCCTCAGGGAAAAGCTACTGTTTGCTGAAAGGCCTCAACTCAACCCAGAACCTAGCCTCATCAAAGCATCACCAAACAAGAGAAAACAGATATCTCCCTCTTTTGCAATACTCAAAAGAGATCCCTCTCCCACTGAACTAGCCTGAGAGGAGGATCACAAAATCCTCGCTAAAGCAGAGCATTATCTGCTTGCCCAAACAAACTGCCTTAACTAACCAATCAAGCCACAGGAAAACCAAACACCACAAGCAGACCAGGGACTCCACCAAGAGGCTCGTTACTGACACAAGGGAAATACAGAATCTTCCCATCCCTCAGCCCACAAAAAAAAATCAAAGTACTTTCTTATTGTTTTTGTACCTTATTTTTATTTATTTTTATTTTTTTGTTTTTTAAAATTTTTGTTTTTATTGTTTATTGTTTTCTTCCTCATATAATTTTTATTTTAGGTGAATATATGTGTGTGCTTATTTTTTAATCTCTACTGAACTTTTGATCCTTTTCTTTCTTCCTTTCTTTCTTTCTTTCTTTCTATCTTTTCTCATTCTTTTCACTTCTTCTCTTTCATTCTTTTCTGCATGACTTAATTGCTGTTCTGCTCAACCTCAAATATACCTGTCATCGATTATTAGATCTTATACTCCATTGTGTACACACTTAATCCAGAAATTTATTACTCAATTCAAAACCTCATAGACTTAAATTCTTTAATAGCAGTATTACCTCTTTATACCCATATAATATTTTAAAACATTTTTATTTTTCTAGTTTTTCATATTTCCTTTCTATGCCTCCCCTCCTCTCATCCCATCACCATTCTTCTCTGAATACTGCTTCTTCAAACTTGCAGTTTTTAAGGGTTTCAATTTTTAATATTAAATTTTTGTTTTTCCATTTTTTCTTGTGATTTTTTTCCTTTTTCTTCTCTTTTCTTACTCTTTTTTCTCTCGCTGCTATCATTCTGTCCAATCAATTTCCCTCTTTGAGATGAGGACATGGTTAAATCCACTCTTCCTCACCTTCCCACATCCCTCCAATCCTATTGTTCCCCAAATTTTACCTAAACCTAATAATTTCTGGTTGCCAAATTCTCCTTTGCTGTTCTTAGTCCATTAAGGCATAGTTGTTTGATGTTCAATAGATTGCATCTCTTAAACCAGATTGTATCTGCAGACTTTTGACTGTGCAACTAGGGACTTTGGTTGATGCTTACCTTAAAATAGTGTTCTAGCACAAAACATGTTATTCTCATCCCAAATGGGCAGAACAAGCCTGAAAAACACAAGAAAAATGGCAAGCCTGGGGTTCTCAACTCCCATTCATGACAATCAGGGGAGAGAATAGATAAATAATAATCCAGAGGAGAGTTCCCAAAAAGCTCTACAAACAATACAGGTAAACAGGGTAAATGAAAAGAGTTAAAACCTGCAAAACTCTCAGTGTGAGCATGATAGCGAGAGAGAGAAGGCAAACCAAAGATCAATACAGGAGACTCATGAGCTTGAGGAAGCTACTCAAAGATTGATACAGGAATTTCGTGAGCAGATTGAGAACACTCAAAGAGAAATAAAGGAATGGTGTGAGCAGGTTGAGATCAGACAAAGAGATAGACAGGAATTGTGAGTGTAGGTTGAGATCAGTCAAACAGATAGACAGCAATTATGTGAGCTGGCTGAGAACAGACAAAGAGAAAGTCAGGAATGGCGTGAACAGGCTGAGAACACTCAAAGAGAAATACAGGAAATGTGTAAACATGGGGATCTTAATCAAATAGAAAT
This sequence comes from Dipodomys merriami, assembly GCF_024711535.1. Lineage (NCBI taxonomy): Eukaryota > Metazoa > Chordata > Mammalia > Rodentia > Heteromyidae > Dipodomys > Dipodomys merriami. The sequence continues at coordinate 12,338 of NW_027202540.1, read as the reverse complement.
ACAGGAACTGAGAGATTGGGATGAGAAAGGACAAAGATGAATGGATGCATTCATGGAATACAGAAACAGAGAGCTGAAAGAAATCAGGTAGACAGTAAAGGGAATGCTCATTGGAGAACAACAGAAGGAATGGGAGTCCTAGGAAACCATAACAAATCAACTAAGTGATTTGAGAATAAATACTGAACACCAAATTAAGGAAATAAAGAACTTCTTACAAGATCTAGAACAAAGGTCCAACAAAGAATTTGAAGTCATCAAAGTCGACCAATTAGAAGGAGAAGAAATAAAAAATGAAGTAGAAAGTTTGACAGTAGGTTAGACCATGTAGAAGATTGAATCTCAGGGATTCAATACAGCCTAGATACTATAGAGAAAGAACATAAGCCCATCTAAGACAAATCCAAGAAATATGATTTATCTATTCAATTCTATTTGGAAAACACCATCAGAAAGCCTAATCTGAGGATAATGGGTGTAAAGGAACACCTAGAGTCAGAAGTTAATGGTCTAGGAAATTTGTTTAACAGGATCCTAGCAGAGAACTTCAAACATGCAAAAAGATAGGGCTATTCAAATACAAGAAGCTTTTAGAACTCCAAATAGACCAGACCAGAACAGGACATCCTACTGTCAAATTATTATCCGCACAGGATCAATTCAGACTAAGAAAAAAATCCTTAAAGCTGTCAAGGAGAAAAGATCAATAACCTATAAAGGGAAACCAATTAGAATCACCTAAGATTTCTCAGCAGAGACAATTAAAGCAAGAAAAGCCTAGAATTATGTATGCCATAACCTAAAGACAAGCAACTATCAACCAACAATACTGTATCCAGCTAAACTCTCCTTCATAACTGAAAGTCAAATAAAAATCTTCCGTAGCAATGAAAAATTGAAACAATATATCTCCACCAAACCAGCTCTACAAAGATACCTAAAGATGTCCTACACATAGAAAACCTACAAGACCACAATAAACACCAAGAAACCACACCCAAACTGAGAATCCAAGAACCATAGGAAGAACCCTGTTGTGGCAGCCACAAAGAAGGTGAATAAAAGGGCAACAACTCCCAAATACCTCTAAGTCCTACCTCTTAACATTAATGGGCTTAACGCTTCAAGTAAGCGACATATACTGTCTAGTTGGATTAAAAAGGAAGATCCTTCTACCTATTGCCTTCAGGAATCCCACCTTGTCCATTAAAAACTACACATTTTGAATGTGAAAGGCTGAAACAAAATCTATCCAGCAAATGGGTCCAATAAACAGGCAGAAGTTGCAATACTAATATCAAATAAAATAGACTTCAAATTAAAATTAGTTAGAAGAGATAAAGAAGGTCTCTTAATACTAATTAAGGGATCTCTACTTCAGGAGAGATTACAATTCTAAATCTCTATTCCCCAAACAATGGAGCATCCGAATTTATCCAAGAAACACTACTTTCTCTCAAATCTCATATAGATCCAAATGAATTAATTGTTAGGGGCTTTAATACACCACTATCCCCACTAGATAGATCAACTTGGCAAAAACTCATCAGAGAAACCACAGATATAAAAAACCGCATAGATCAACTAGATTTAAAAGACACCTACCAAATATTTCACCCAGCAGCATCAGAATACATGTTCTTCTCAGCAGCACATGGAACATTTTCCAAAATAGACTACATTTTAGGTCACAAAGCAAACATTTCCAAATTCAGGAACACTGAAGTAAAATCGTGCATTCTCTCAGATGACAAAGGAAAAAAATTAGAACTCAACACCAAAAGCAACAAAAGAAAGTCCTGTAACATATGGATGCTGAGCAACACACTGTTGAACCCCCAGTAGGTCATGGAAGCGATTAGAAACGAAATTCATGTGTTCATGGTATTCAACAAAAATGAGCACACAAACTACTAGCTCCTCTGGGACACAGCAAAGGTGGTACTCAGAGGCAAGTTTATATCTTTGAGTTCTTACATCAACTAATTCGATAGATCTGAAACTAACAATTTAATGAGACAGATGAGCCTCCTTGAAAAAGAGCAAGATAAACCCCAAACAAGTAGATGGAAAGAAATAATTAAAATTAAATCAGAATTAAATGAATTAGAATAAAAAATAGAAAGAATCAACAAAACAAAGAGTTGGTTCTTTGAAAAAAATCAACAAAATAGACAGACCCCCAGCAAATCTTATCAGAAAAAGAAGAGAACACACCCAAATAAACAAACTCAGAGATGAGAATGGAAATATCACCACAGAAACAAACAAGATTCAGAAAATTATAAGGGAATGATTCTCAAACCTTTATGCTAATATGTTTGAGAACATGGCAGAAATGGACCTTTTCCTAGCAAATATCAACATGCCAAAACTAAATCAAGATGAGTTAAACCATCTTAACAAGCCCATATCAAGCATTGAAATAGAAATAGCAATAAGAGACCTCCCAGCTAAGAAAAGCCCAGGACCAGATGGTTTTACAGCAGAGTTCTACAAGGCCTTCAAAGCAGAATTCACACCAATGCTCCTTCAAATTTTTAATGGAATTGAAAGAGAAAGTTTACTACCAAATTCATCCTATGAATCTATAATAACCCTCATCCCAAAACCAGGCAGGGACTCATCAAAGAAAGAGAACTATAGACCCATATCTTTGATGAACATTGATGCAAAACTTTTCAACAAAAGTTTGGCGAATCGACTTCAACAATTTATCCAAAAAATCATAGGTCACAATCAAACAGGATTCATTTCAGGGATGCAAAGCTGGTTCAATATACGCAAACAAGATAACGTAATTCACATCAACAAGAGCAAGAATAAGAACCACATGGTTATCTCAATAGATGCAGAGAAAACATTTGACAAGATCCAACACCACTTTATGATGAAGTTTCTGCAAAGACTAGGAATCCATGCAACCTTCCTCAGTACAATAAAAGCTGTATATTAAAACCTCAAGCCCGTATTATGCTCAATGTTGAAAAATTAACTCCATGTCCTCGAAACTCAGGAACGAGACAAGGATGCCCACTCACTCCCTTGTTCTTCAATCTAGTATTAAATTGCCTAACTACAGCAATAATACAAGATGTAAACATCAAGGGGTTCCAAATAGGAAAAGAAGAAATACAACTCTCCCTTTTTGCAGATGACATAATCTTGCATTTAAAGAATCCCATGGACTCTGCTCCCAAATTCTTCAATATGATTCAAAACTTTGGCAAAGTAGCAGGGTATAAAATTAGCCTTCATAAATCAATGGCTTTTGTATATGCCAACAATGAGAAAAGTGTGACTGAAATCAGGAAAGCAACTCCATTTGTAATAGCCCCACAAATAATAAAATACCTAGGAATTAACCAAACAAGTGAAGGACATCTATGGTGAAAACTTTGAAAACCTGAAAAACGAAATCAAACCAGAACTTAGAATTTGGCAAAAACTCCCATGCTCCTGGATTGGAAAAATCAACATTGTGAAAATGGCCATACTTCCCAAGGCTATCTACAAATTCAATGTGATACCTATCAATATTCCAATCTTATTCTTCAAGGAAATAGAAGACGCAATCCAAAAATTTATATAGAAAAACAAAAGACCCTGAATAACAAAAACAATCTTTAACAGAAAGAACAGTGCTGCAGAAATATCAATGCCAAATTTCAAACTCTACTACAAAGCCATAGTAATCAAAATAGCTTGGTACTGGCACAAGAAAAGACCCCAGGACCAATTGAACAGACTTGAAAACCCACAAATGAACCTAAAGACCTGTAGCCATCTAATCTTCGATAATGGAGCTAAAAAAAACAGAATGGAAGAAAGACAGCCTCTCCAGTATATGGTGCTGGTAAAATTGGTTAACTACTTATGGAAAACTAAAGCTAGAACCTTATATATCACCTTGCACCAGAATCAACTCCACATGGATCAATGACCTCAGAGTCAAAGCAGACACTCTGAAAACATTACAGAATGGAGTAGGAGAAACCCTAGGTCTCCTTGGCATAGGCCTAAATTTTCTTAATAGAGCCCCAGAAACACAACAAATGAAAGAAAGGTTGGACAAATGGTATTGCATGAAATTGCAGAGCTTCTGCATGGCAAAGGACATAGCTTGGAAGATCAATAGAAAGCCCACGCATTGGGAGAAGATTTTCACTAGCCATACAACAGACAAGGGTCTCATATCTAAAATATATCTGGAACTTAAAAAATTAAATCCCTCCAAAACAAATCTTCAAACAAACAATTGCCCAATAAATGACTGTGCTAAAGACTTAACGAGAAACTTCTCTGAAGAGGAAAGAATGATGGCCAATAGACACATGAAAAAATGCTCAAGTTCTAGCCATTAAAGAAATGCAAATCAAAACAACAATGATATACCACCACATCCCAGTTAGAATGGTTATAATAAAAAATTCTAATAACAACAGCTGCTGGAGGGCATACTGACAGAAGGGAACTTTACTGCATTGTTGGTGGGAGTGTAAACTTGTTCAACCACTTTGGAAAGCAGCATGGAGTTTCCTCAAAAGACTCCACATAGAGTTCCTTTATGAGCTGGCAATCCCACTTTTGGGCATTTACCCAAATGATCACAAACAAGACCAAACTAAAGCTACCAGCAAGACAATTTTTATTGCAGCATTATTTACCATAGCTAAGTTATGGAAACAACCCAGATGCCCCTCAGTAGATGAATGGATCAAGACAATGTGGTATATATACACAATGCAATTCTATGCCTCCATCAGAAAGAATGACATTGCCCCATTTGTTAGGAAATGGAAAGGCTTGGAAAAAATTACATTAAGTGAAGTAAGCCAGGCCCAAAGAAACATAGGTCCCATGGTTTCCCTTATTTGTAATAACTAAGTTCAGATAAGTTGATGTTAATGGAATGAACCCCAAGATAAGTATTCAAATGTTTTTTTTTTGTTTTTTTCATTTTACGCAATTGTTTTTATCATATTTATAAGATGATGTTTGTCTTGAGCCTCCCTCTCTTTTTCGTTTTCTTTGTTTTGTTGAATGTTGCAGATCTGACGGGAGTATTCTTCTGCTGGTGTTCTCGTAGTAGTTCTTGTCCTCAGCTCTCTCATGGAATCTTGTTGTTTCAGACATCTGAGAGCTGTGATGGGAAAGATGGGCTGGCCACATTCCCAGGCTCTGGGAAATCCTCTATTCTCCCACTCAGTGACTAAGAGGTCAATAAGCTCTCTCATGGAATCTTGTTGTTTCAGACATCTGAGAGCTGTGATGGGAAAGATGGGCTGGCCACATTCCCAGGCTCTGGGAAATCCGCTATTCTCCCACTCAGTGACTAAGAGGTCAATATCCTAACCTACTCCAAAGTTTCCTCGATCTCTTGCTCACCACTCAGCCACCTCTACTTTCCTCAATGGCTGGTAGTGGTGTCAACCAACAGAGGTAATTCTGGTGCTGCAGGGCAGCATGGAATGTGGGCATGGCCAGCATTCTTGAATCCCATTGGTCAGAAAGAACCAGGAAAGAATGGGTTTGTGGCCGGAATCCTGTGATGCAGGCAGCATGGGTGGAGTAAAAATGACAGCGGCTTCGCCAGACCCTTTCACAGGGAACTCTGTCCAATTCAGTTGGGTACAAAAGGGTGACCTGCTTTACTTGGATGGCTGCACAAATTGTTGTGTATGGCTGTTTGTTGCCAGTCTCAGACCTTGAACTCAGGATCTGGGCACAGTCTAAGAGCTGCATTGGATCAAGGCTAGCGTGAGCCACATGTCTCTTCTTGTGGCTTTGTTGCCACTTAAGTTGGACAGTGGTCTCAAGGACTTTCCTGCCTAGGGTGACTTTGAACATGACCCTCCTTTCACAGCCTTGTAAGTATCAAGGAGGAGTGCTGAGAGCCACTGTTGCCTGCCTAATCATTGGTCTTGCTGATGTTCTTGGACAGACCGGTGAGTTCCCTATCCTCAGGTTTAAGTGGTGGTAGCTGGAACCCACAGTTTGAATCCTGGTCCTGCCACTTTCAAATGGCAGGAGATACTAAGAAACTCATTTTATCCATATGAATACCAATGGAATGTGATGTGAGTCATGATTGAATGGGCAGTTCTTTGAATGATTCCAGTATAAAATTATATACAATGATATTATAGGACACTGATCGATTTTAGTTAATACTTTATTAAGCATTTCAACAATCACATTCATTAAATGGAGGCGGAATGAAATACCTAAGAATTGGGTGTCATATAGCATAGAGATGTCATTTTTCTTGCCAGGACTGGGATTTGAACTCATGGTCTTGGTAACTGTGTTGCACCGTGTGGGAAGGGGAAGCTTGCCTCCTTGAAGTCAAGAAATACAAGTCTGTTCCTTAGGCCTGAAATCGATCATCTGCACTAAATAAAATCCTATTCATGTACATTTCAAATATATGATTTATATTTACAGATATATGTATGTACATATTGAGTTCAGTATATTTATTCATTTTATTTTTTGTTTTGTTCACGTATTGACTTTATTTTATTGTCTATTATGGCACATAGAACATTGATTACATTGATTACATATGTTATAGGTGTACATATGTATTCTGCTTCATATCTGACACCCAGGATTTTCACAGAAAAGGAAAACATGTGTCACCATCAGCTTTTTATTCCATGATTCGTTGTTTGGGAGTTCTGACATCTGATCTCATGGCCTACAGGGACAAATTCATGAATGGGTCACTGTCAGCATGGCATCCTGGGGCAAATTGAACTGACAGGAAGTTCCCAGGGCCTGAGATTGAGCCCCAGCAGTTGACAAAATAAGAACAGATTGACACTCAGATGGTAGTACGCTAATAAATATATATCTTTATAGAGTGCCAGAGATGTCTATCCATTATTCAGTTATATAGACTACATTACTACCATTCTTGGGTATTATTATGCCTCCATGTAATTAATGTTCTTGTTTTTATCCTCACTGAGATGTACAAGTCGTTATGTTGAAAACTAATTTTACAACTTTGGCGTGGGGGTGGGGTGAGGAAGGGGGGTTGGGGAGGATTGGATTTGGAGGCGGGGGAAGGATGTTAATGGATGGGAAAGGGAAACAAAAGAGGAAGCTACAATGCTTGATAAGAAATGTACTCATTATCTTGCCCATGTAATTGTAACCCCTCTGTACATTACTTTCACAATAAAAAAATAAATAAATAAACTCTTAAGTAAAATTGGCGTCCTGAAATCATTGCATCCCTGTAAGAAAGAGTATTCTTTTAATGTTTCATATTATATAAAATGAACCAGCCGACTAAAACCATGATGTCTAATTTTATACGAGTATCATTCATGAGCAACTCATTCAACAGTGACATTTATAACATTCCACCATTATTCTTATAGATTGAAATGAGTCTCTTAGGATCTCCCATCATGCAGAAGTGACATGACTGGGATTCGACTCTAGTCCTATATTGCCCTGCAGGACTATGGCCCAATAGCCCAATAGCCCACCAGCCTTAAGCAATGCAAGGTGAAGTACCCTTTGGAGCTTTGTCATTCAGACCCAGATGGTCATGGTGCAAAATCTAAAAAGGTCATCCCACCACTTATTTTCTCTGCATCCCCCCCCTAGCATGGCCTGGAGGTCTAGGATCCCAGGATCATCTGTGGTTCCAGTGGCTGCACTACAGCCTAGGGTGATGGAAGCTGAGGCAGAGTTGCCATGACCTGACCTGAGTTCAAGAAATTGCTTGGCAAAAAAAAATTTCCCTGGCTTGCAATTGTTGCCATTTTATCTGCCAGGCTTTGGATTTGAACTTAGGGTCTGGGTAACTCTGTAGCACTGTGGATGAATGGGAAGCTCACCATGCTTGAGGACAAGAAAGTCAGGCCTGCTCCCTAGGCCTGAATTCATGCCCCAGCCCTGGGAAACACACTATTTATATACATTGTAAAGATAGGATTTGTACCTACCTATTGATGTTCAGTCCATATACTGTTTGTTGTGGTTATCTATTGTATTTCTGTTTTATTCATTTATTTATCACTTATTTTATTGACAGTGATAACACACATTCCATTTATTATATTGATGACATCCTATCACATATATCTAGATTTGTAGACATGTTCTCTTTTATGTCTTACACCCAGGACACTCAGAGAAAAGGAAAACAGGTGTTACACTCCACTTTTTACTCCACGATCCAAATGTTGGCAGTGCTGGGACCTGAGCTCAGGGCCTAGCAGACCCAATTCATGAATGGGTGTGTCAACATGGCAAACTCTAGCCCAGGAAGCTGCCAGGCAGTTCCCAGACACTGAGATTGAGGCACAGTGGTGGACAAAATAGCCATACATGGATAGGCAGGTGGTAGTTTACCAATAAATATATGTTTGTATAGAGTGCCAGAGACATCTGCCTAGGATTCAAGTATATCAACTAGGTTCCTACCAACTCTTAGGTAGTTATTATGCCACCATTGAAGAATCTTTTCATGCTTAATAGACTATTCATGAAGATCAATCAGCATCCTAGGATCATGGCATCTAATTTTAGACTAGACTGATTGATGCACTCAGAAACTTCTCATTCAATCATGAGTTTGCTCACATTCCATCGGTATTTCGATGCATAAGAACGAGTGTATTGGGAATTCCACATATTGGTATGTGTCAGGACCAGGACTCTAAATCAGGGCCGACATTGCTGCATGGGCCTATGGCTTCCCTTATAGCCAACTATCCTTCACCATTGCAAGGTGAAGTGATCTTTGTCAGCATGTCATTAAGACCCAGGATGGTCACCTTGGAAAGGAACAAAATGTAAAAATCCATCCCGCGGCTTTCCTCTCTCTATCCCTTTCTCCCTCTCCCTCTCTCTCTCCCTCTCTCCCTCTCCCTCTCCCTCTCTCTCCCTCTCTCTCTCTCTCTTTCTCTCTCTCTCTTACTCTCTCTCTTTCTCTCTATCTGTGTGTGTGTGTGTATGTGTGTGTGTGTGTGTGTGTCTGTGTGGCCCATGGCATCCCACCACCCTGAGGTGATTGAAGCTGAGGCAGAGTTACAACAAATTGAGTTTAAATCCTTTCCCTAGAGAGTCCAGGAAGATGACGGAGTTGAAGCTGGAGTCTAAGTAAGCTCTCACATACAAAGCAGATTTAGAGTTCCAGTGAACAGTCCTAAGTCAGAGAATTACACCAAGTGTGCCATCACAGGACAGAGATTTAGGCCAGAGAAGGAAATCCAGGCAAGGAGACACTTCTGAGCCCTTGCCAGCAGCTGCGGCGGCGGAGGCAGCTGTAGAGGTGGCAGCCGAGTGCAGCCGCTACACCTGAGCAACACAGAGTCCAGGACGAAGGAGCCAGATGCAGCAGGTGAGTGGATTCTACTCAACACCAGCAAGAACCGACAAGGAGCAGACATCTTCATCCTGCAGTTCGCAGACCAGAGACGACCCAGGAACTAAGACTCGGCGTGAGTAGAAGACTGACTTCCTCAATCCTTCTCAGGGAGCAGAGGAGGGAAGGCCACCCCTCCCCACAGCACTGGTGATCTCCATCTTGGATAGCGACAAAGCTCGGAGGAGCTGCTAGCTCCAGCTCAGGCCTTGGAATAAAACGAGTCATTTAGCAGGTCACAAGAACATAACGGCGGCGTAACCTGCCAGACTCAGCTCCACCCAGGGAAAAGTCACCTAGCTAGGGAGCCAGCCGGAGGAGTGGGTTTCTTCACTGGGTAATCAGAGCCAGAGGCTGCCCCTCCCGCTAGCAGCCTCGTCAAGCAATTGAAAATCAGTAAACAGAAACCCTGAGAATGGCTCCAGGCTGGGTTCTGTGAGCTTTTCACAAACCAGCCCGGGAAAAGCTAACAGAAACTAGCCTCATCACTGCATCCCCCTCTTTTGTGATACTCAAAGCAGATCTGTCTCCCAATGAACTAGCCTGGGAGGAGGATCGCGAAATCCTGGGTAAAGCAGAGCATTTTACTGCCTGTTCGAACAAACTGACCAAAGAAACCAACCAAGCCACAGGACCACAAGCAGACCAGAGACTCAAACAAGAGGCTGGTTACTGACACAAGGGAGATACAGGATTTTTCCCAATCCTCCCAAAAAAAAAAAATCAAAGAAGTTTTTTGGGTTTTTTTGTTTTTTGTTTTTTGTTTGTTTTTCTTTTTTTTCTCTTCTTCATCTACTTTTTTTAATTTTTAATTTTTGATACCTTATATAAAATTTTTTTTCTTTTCTAAAACTTTTTTCAATCTTTAATCTTTGCCTTTTTTGATAAAAAAAATGTTTTCCAGAAACTTTCTTTTCCTCTTATAATTTTATTTTGGGGATATGGGAGTGGGCGTTTTTGCTTTCTTTTTTGGTTTTCTTTCTCATTTTTTTTTCTCTTTTTAAATTATCTTTTTGTTTTTTGTTTACCTCTACTGAACTTCTCATCTTTTTCTTCTTCCTTTCTTATCATTTTCACCTGCTCCTCTCTTTCGTTCTTCTTTATGTGACTTAATTCTTGGCCTGCACACCCTCAGATAAACCCGTAGTTGACTATTAGACCCTATCCCCCATTGTGTACACACTTAATCCACAAATTTATTACTCAAGTCAAAACCTCTAAGACTTAAATTCCTTAATAGCAGTACTACCTCTTTATACCTATATAATATTTCAAGCATTTTTATTTTTAAGTTTTTCACATCTCCTTTATATCCCTCCCCTTCTCTCAATAAATTCACGTTCTTATCTAAATAGATTGTTATGGATTCTACATAATTTTATTAATTTTTACCTTTCTATTTTTTCTGGTCTCTTTTCTTTTCCCGTTCCCTTTTTTTTCCTCTCTCTCTAATTTCATCCTACCCAACCTATTTCCTGCTTTGAGATTAAGACTTAGTTAACTCCCCCTGAGCCTCCCCACATCAATCTATTCCTATTTTTTTACCCACATCTCTCCGTAACCCTAATAATTTCTGGTCTTCCAAATTCTTCTTTGAGGTTTGTAGCCCATTAACGTATAGTTGTTTGATGTTGAATAGATGTATCTGTTGAACTAGATTGTATCTGTAGAATATTGACTGTGCAAATTCAGACTTGGGTTCATGCTTGCCTTAAGATAGTGTTCTAGCACAAAACTGGGGCTATTTTCATCTCAAATGGGCAGAGTAACCGGGAAAAACACAAGAAAAATGGCAAATCCGGGTATCTCAATTCCCAATCCTGAGAATCAGGGGACAGAACAGACAATGAATAATCCAGAGGAGAATTCCCAAATAGCTCTACAAACACTGATGGCAAACATGATAAGTCAAAAGATTGAAAGCATACAAAGGTCTCTGTATGAGCATGATAGGGAGAGAGAGGAGTCATTCCAAAAGTTTATACAGGAATATCATAAGCTTGAGGAAGCTATTCAAAAGCTGATACAGGATTTGCATGAGCAGCTTGAGAATACTCAATGAGAAAAGCAGGAATGGAGTGAACAGGCTGAGAACACTCAAAGAGAACTACAGGAATCCCATGAAGGGGAGGATGATTATCAAAGAATAATATAGGAATTGAGAGAGCAGGAAGAGAATACACAAAGATCACTAATGGCATTCATGGAATCCATTAAAAAAGAGCTGAAGAAAGTCAGGGAGACCACAAAGGGAATGCTGAATGGAACCCAACAGAAGGAATGGGAGTCCAAGGTAACCATAACCAATCAACTAAGTGATCTGAGAATAAACACTGAACATCAAATTAAGGAAGTAATGAAGTTCATACAAGATCTAAAACAAAGCTTCAACAAAGAAGTTGAAGCCATCAAAGCTGACCAATTAGAAGGAAAAGAGATAAAAAATAAAGTAGAAAGTGTTGACAGCAGGTTAGACCATGCAGAAGATAGAATCTCAGGGATTGAAGACAGCCGAGATATTATAGAGAAAGAACTTACAAACATCCAAGACAAGTCCAAGAAATATCATAGATCTATCCAAGACTTGGAAGACAACATCATAAGGCCTAATCTAAGGATAATGGGTGTAGAGAAGCACCTAGAAAGAGAAGTTAATGGCCTAGGAAATTTGTTTAACAGGATCCTAGCAGAGAACTTCCCAAACATGCAAAAAGATAGGCCTATTCAGATACACGAAGCTTTTAGAACTCCAAAAAGACCAGAACAGAATAGGACATCCCACTGTCACATTATAATCCACACAGGATCAACTCAGACCAAGGAAAAGATCCTTACAGCTGTCAAGGAGAAAAGATTAAACACTTATAAAGGAAAACCAATTAGAATCACCTCAGATTTCTCAGCAGAGACAATCAAAGCAAGAAGAGCCTGGAATGACGTATGCCAT